>NC_133619.1:60382550-60682550 GCF_048593235.1 Sminthopsis crassicaudata | reverse complement strand
AAGCATTTCCAAGTTTTTTCTTAAATAATCATATATACATATTATATGTTTATGCCAAATGTACATATATGTGTATATATTTATACTGAGTCATGAAAGTATTTTTAATAAAATTTTACATACAAGGTGAATTTCTAATATAAGGCTGGGATTGAAGACTGGAACACAGCATCAGATTTTGACTGGCAAACATCTAGTTTGACCTCTTCTTTTTTATAGATGAGGAAATTGAGACCTAGAAATGTTAAGTGAGTTGTCTCTGATCACTAGGCAGTGAATACCAGAAGAAAGATTTGATTTTTATACTTGTCACTTCTTGCCCAGAAACTCCCAGAAACTAATGACTTTTCCATGGCCCATTGCCTCAAGAGAAAACAAGAAGTCTAAGATTGCTGCTGCTTATTTATCTATCTTATGTATCTATTCATTCATTTATGTGTTTATTCATTTAATTAATTATCTAGTTGCAATAATCCGATGGACATGAAAGTTAAATGTAGTGTTTATGAAAACCTTCATTATTATTCTACTTCAGATTCCTTTATTGGTAAGGAGGTGATCTTGGACACTCAAGAAAAAAACCCAATAAAACAGAAACTATCACATCTCATCAAGTTGGAAATTTTTTTTTACATGAATTCAGTGATGGATTATGAGTCTATATGTTATCTGAGGACTAGGCTACTTAAATTCAGAGAAACTCATCTGAAGATCAGTCATCAGGTGGAAAATATTTTTGGTCATGGAAGTTCATGATTGCTGAATGAGCATAGATGGGTTGTGATGCATATTGATGAAAGGTGTATTCAAATGAATGAAACTATGGGTCATTGAAATATTAAAGTTTAATTGAGATCAGTTCTCCCATTATTCAGAAAGTTTGCAAGAGCAGAGAGAAGGAACCATATGAAGAAAACTGTAATAAATTCAGATACACTGCTTTCATATGTTTATAAATTCTTTGGCCCATGTAATTCTATAAAAAGGAGAAAGCCAAATTCACACAATGGTAGAAGGTAGAAATCTATCCTTAATTCTATTATGAATCTTAGACAAAACCCATTTCTATTTTTAAATATCATTGTGCTCTCACCATCCTGTTCATTAACTTTTCATTATACATAATGTTTTCCGCTATTAATTCTATTCTGTTAGCAGCATTCTCCAATTAATTCTATAGTGTATATTTGGAGGTTTTTTTGTTGCTCCCATACCCCTACCCCCATTACCCACACACTTTTCTTTATTCATAAAGATGGCATCTCTGGGTAAGCACTGACAGGCACAGAAATACTGACAGATGACAGTAATTTATAGCACAGACATGGAATAAAAATGCCATTCCCATTGCTAGCAGGTTGCCAACAGAAGGCCTTCTTCCTGTTTCATAACATTATCACAGCTTGGAATTCAGATATCGAAGGAAGAAATGATATATTGGTCCTGACAATCACACTTAATTCTGGATAATACTTGGGACACATTGGAACTGAGATTATAATATAAAGGTATTTTGACTGGTCACAGTTTCTAACTTTTTTCATGGAAATTCTGCCATCTAAAAATGATCTATTTTTTCAGTAAGGATGGTTAACATAAAAATAGATTTTTAACTATAGGAATGATTTACTAAAAAAGTTGTTTTCCTCACAAAATATGATTTGTCTGGTTCTCTATGGCTCATCTTTAGGACCAAGCTGTGTGCCTGGAAACTGGATGCATATATTGGTGAACCAGGTGGATGGTATTTTTATAGTCTCATATTGAGTTTTCTATATTACCACATGGACTTTAAATGAAGGAACTAATAGGCTATAAACACTGATGGATAAAGGCCAGCACATTCTAAAATTTGACACTCACCCAACATATCTAAACCTTTAAAGTCTATCAAATAATACAGTAACCCAACTGTTTTTTAAATGTCCAGCATCCTTCTTGTACATAGCGAATAAGTCTAAGAAAAGAGCATCTTTTGAATGTTTGAACATATGGGTTTTACTATTTCCGTACATAGGCTTCTAACCCTTGTTAGAAATAGTCACACCACTTAAGAAAAAGTAAAGTTTTTTTAGATTCTTTTGAAAACGTAAGTGATTACATTTGAAAGTAGAATTTAAACATACTTTTGACTTGACTTTTTTCTTTCTGGTATCTAAACTTTTCCCATAATACTTCAAATATTAACTCAAAATAAAAGGGAATACCCTAAAAGGGCCTATATTCATATAGCTCTGGTTGCCCCACTTAAATTAGGGTCTTATGTTCTTGCATTTCCCAAAAAATGCTCTTGGTTGCTGTTTGCAGTCAATCAAGCTCATATCTATTTCTTCCTATACAGAATAAAGAAAAGATAAATATGCCATTCATTTATTCAACAAATAATAAACTTCGAATCTATTCAAAACAAAGTTGACCACATATTTCATGATCAGATTTTCATGTTATTTTGAAATGAAACTAACTCCTCTGACTCTATTTGGACCTGGTACCCATCTTTCCACTTAGCTATAAGTACCTTAAGGTTTCTGGTTTCCTGTATTTTGAAAATAACAATATTTTTCATTCTTCCACGAATATATCAAATATCACTGAGTAAAGATCAGACACATGAATACCAATATTCAAATATTATAGATGATCTAAAAATGACAAGATTCATAGTAGCTTCTATCTCTTTTCTTATCATTGTTAATTCAGAAATGGAAGGGGAGTCATACAGGCTGAGGACATTTGTGCAATTTCCTTTGTCTCATGGATTTCAATGTTTAAGAAATTCAACACAGTGCCCAATCTATGGCTAATGGATATTTAATAAGTTCTTTTTATGTGCCAGGCACTGTGGACAGCAAGCTCAGACCTTTCAGAGCTTATGTTCTCCTGGTATACACAAAATGAGTGCTTATTTGTAGCCTCCAAGAATTAAGTTTATTCCCATGCTATGATGACAGAATAGAACTTTTGAAATAGCCTTACTTTGTGCAACACAATATTGTAGGTGTTTCTGTATTTCAACTGTGTGTGTGTATGTTTTAGATTGAGTTATTTTCTCTTACAAAAAGTAATATCTAACAACTCCCTTATATACTAATTAATGGATGACTAAATATATAAAATCAACTTTCTCTGATTGTGCTTATAAATCCACAGAATGTAGGTTCAAACCAATAACTTAGAAATTCTATGTAAAGACATTACTTAGTCACATTCTAGGGACTTGACCTGCAAGATAACATCTAGGTTGAGAGATTAAGTTTAGAATATTACTACACTTATCTCTAAAAGATAAGCATTAAAATGATCTCCTCCTAGCTCAACCACTTTAGATATGGATGACTTCATGGGAAGATAAAGAACTGAGATATATCTTCTCTTTCAGCTTCATTCCTAAGAATATTTCAACCATATTCAATCCTCCACAAATTCCTCTACCAATACATAATGCAACACCACTATCACTTAATAGTTAGTCTCCAGAGTTGCTCCAGAGTAGCCAAAATATAATCATCACCATTATAATAATCCAATCATTATTATCACTAGTAATAGCAGCACCCTCATCATCCTATAGACAACCTAATGGGAACTCTCTCCAAATTTGGTTAAATTGGTTCTCAATCTCTGGCCCTTTTCCCCAAGTTTTTATAGCTGAGTTAGGACCTACTAGAGTTTATGCTTTCATGGAATAGTATTCAAGAACTCAGGGTCAACTCTATAACACCAAGAGACAATATTAGTAAATAAATGCACACTTAAGAAGCTCAATATTTTCTGCCAGGATGGGGCTATTTTTCCTAAAGTGACATTGGATTAGAAAACCTGTCTATCACAGGAAAGCACTTATGCAAATGTTGGCATTGGTAATGCAGTTATTCCCATTATAGCCATGTGTTACCACATTACCTACATGGCAGCGATGAAAAGATCAGTACATTTTGATGCTAAGATGAAATGATGCAATGCATTGTATCATGTCATCAGCAAATGCCATTTTAATAGTCCTACAAATCATAATGACATCAGAAACTTTAAACAAATCTTCTGTAAATTTAAATGCAACAGATTCTTCCCTGGAGGCTAATAGAAAGATGGAAAGATGGGGAATTTAACAACCACAAAGTGAGCAAAATCTAAAAAGTAGAATTTTTCACTAATTTTAAGCTATAAACTAATCTCTACAAGCTATCAAAATGTCCAGAACACAATAATGGAGTAGATTTCTTGGGGCTTGGGAATAATAACTTTAAAATCCATTTAAAGTCAATTTTCAAGAATCTCTGCTAACAAGAGTGCAAGGAGACAAGTAAACTTTCTTTTCCCATAAATTATACATACACACACACACACACACACACACACACACACACACACATATATATATATGTGGAAATATCTAAATCACCTTTGCCTACATATATATATATATATATATATATATATATATATATATATATATATATATATATATATATATATATATATATATATATATATATATATATGTGTGTGTAAATAAGATAATCAGAAAGGTATCAGTCCACTGCTCTCCTCCCTCAGCATAGTATCAGAAGGAAGTAAATGGCTCTGAGTAGGAGGGAAAATTATCAGATAATAATATTCCAGGGAAATGAAATATCCGAGTTCCTTGACTGGTTTTTCAATGGTTGACTCTGTTAACTTTAGTCAAGAGGAAAGGAATGTACCTAAATTATATCTTGATGATAACTTTCTATGATCTATGAAATAAGAATTAGATAAGAAATAGGGCTGTGCACAGTTTTGGCAGACACTGAATCAATCAACAAGTGATAAGAGTCAACAGTATAATCTGGCAACCCAAGGGGGAAAAACAGACTAACCTCATTTTAGGTTGAAGAGGGACTTAGTTTGCAAAACGAGGAGTACCTCCAGTGTACTCTCTCCTAATCAGATTCTAACTAGAGTCCTATTTTCTATTCTAAGGACCATATTGTAGGAAAACCATTGATAAATTGGGAGGAGTCCAAACAAGCACAATTAAGATTGGAAATAGTACAATATCACATGCTATAAAAAGATTTGTTGAAAAAAGGAGGGTCATGGTAGCTACCTTCAAAGCTTTGTCCTACTGTCACATGAGCAAGATTTAGCTTTGTTTTGCTTGATCACAGAGAGCAGAGCTAGAACTAATGCATGAAACTTTTTAATATAGGCAGATCTTAGCTGATATAAAGAAAACCATCCTAAAAATTCAATCTGACAAAATACAGAATCAGATGCATTGGAAAGTAGTGGACTTCCTTTACAAATGTCTTTAAGCAGGTGTCACATAAGTTTTTCTGGGAATATCTCATAAGACATTTGTTTTTAGGTATACTTGATGACTTGTAAAATGCCTTCACTGACCCAAAGATTTAGTAATTATAATTTGTTGAGTGCCTTCTACAAGCCAAGATAATTTCAGATATTGAAGATAAGGGAAAAATAAAAACTATGGATTTTGAAAAGCATGCATTGAAGTAGATGGGGGTGGGAGGATAAATATATGTTTATATATAGTCATGTGTATGTGTATATATATATATATATATATATATGTATACATGTGCATATAGACATGTGCATACATACACATATATATGATGATTTATAATTAATTAGTAAAATTATGCACTCTAAGTGAAATTGAATCCTAGGTGTTATAGTAGAGAAAAACAATGCAATTAAGGATTAATAGGGTTCAGTGGATAGAGCACCAGCCCTGAAGTCAGGAGGCCCTGAATTCAAATTTGCCCTCAGACATTTAACACTTCCTAGCTATTTGACTCTGGACAAGGAATTTAATCCCAAATTGCCTCAAAAAGCAAAAGAAAGAATGGGGTCCAAAAATCCAAACTATTAAAGAAAAGTATCTTTGTAATAATAATAACATGCATTTATGAATAATAACATTCATATCATGTTTTAAAGTTTACAAAATATCCATATCATGTTTTACAGTTTACCAAAAAAGTTTAAAAAGTTTTAAACTTAGAGCAGCCCTGCAATCATGCATCATCAAAAAAAAAATTCCTCCCTTTATATTTTAAAATTTTTTCTTAAGTCGGCAGAATTGACTAGTGTGCAGCTAGATACAAATGCTGTGATGATAATAGCAGAAACTTTTACAAAACCCGGAAAAGTAATCTTGGTAAATTTGTGTTAAGCTAGGCTGGCTGGAAGTTCAATTGTTGAAATCCTAAAGGTGACCACAAACTTTATCCCAATAAGTATGTCTCAAGTCTTACTTAGTTTGGGATTTTCAGAACATACAAAAAATTATTTATGATGTGTTTTGTCTACAGATAGAAGCCTGTGGTCTTGTTTTACATTGTTTTGAATGAAGTATTAATTCAGATTTAATAAGGGATTTGTATATTAAATATGAAGAGATTACTGGAAATGTGACTTTACTGAGCAGCAAAAGTAATAAAAAATAATGCATCTGTTCTAAAATTGTAAAATCCCTACTTAGATCATTTCCCTGATTGATTACATTCTAATTTTGTTATAAAACATTTTTTTCTTTTCTAGAGGAAGTATAAAAATAGCAATTACAAATAAGATATCATTCTAAATATCAATTTGATCCAAAAACTAGTTTTCGATAGTGCTATAATCCTTATGGTCACCTTCAACTTACTCTGAATTTATCTATTTAATACTGATTTATAAATATGATATCATTCTTCAGTATATAAGCTCCTTGCAGTCAGAGATTGCTTTTGCTGCTATTTTATATCCCCAATATTTAGAATGATCTCTAATGTGCAATATCAATATATTTTGATTAATAAATTGATTTACTTGTTTTTAACTCAAATGTAACTATTCTTTTTGTTAATTTCAAGACAAAAATCTCTCTCTGGGTGCAGATCCCTCATATAAGGGTCTCCCATAAGTGAAAAGGCTCTTTATACAATATATATTCAGAATTATAGTAATGAATATTTTGACTACTTATTGTTTTAAGCAAAGCAGATTTCCCAGAATTAGGTTCTGCTGAATTGTTTGCTCTAGTTTTTTTTTAAAAATTAAGTTCTTAGGTTATTCCTATTCATAAAGAACTATCTGTTTCATTCTGAAAACAAAGTTATAATTCTATTATCATTTAATTAAAAAAAAATTCCAAAGTCTAATGCAAGAATCTTCCTGGCTAATTGATTTTCTTGTCTGACCAACTCACAGAAGTCGGGCAATGTATAATTTATTCTTAATATTTCATTCTTGAAATCCTCCCAACTTTTAAAAATCCCTTTAAAAATCTCTGGAGGGTTAATTACCCAAAGATTAATGGGTGATCACATTAACCCAGACTATCATTATTAAGGAAAAAAGCCCAAATCTTACTTCCAGAATTCCTGCTTTTGCTTCATCAAAAGGGATATAGTTATAATAATGAGCCCTAAATTGTACATGATTAAGGGGTTGGGTGCTATATAGAATAGGAGATAAAAACATCTCAACTCCACTATGTTCTTATTAATGGATTCTGCAAAACAAAGCTATTTAATATCAGTCCTAGTCCTCTGAGATTAACAGAAAGTTGTGCTAGATTCTCAGAGACAACCATAAGGAAGACTAAGCTATTGCTCTGTTTCTTTAAAGTGCTAATAGAAAATCAAAAATGGAATACAAAAATGAAAAAAAAAAAAAGATATAAATTGTCCAGATCAACCATTTCCCCTTATAAAATACTTTGTGAGATTTAAAAGGCATTATAGCTTGATGGGAAGAACTATGGCTCTAAAGTCAAGCTGCATAACACTGTATGGATTGAGACAGTCTCAGAAGCCACATAATTCAGTTCTTGACTAGACAAGTGATTTTCTTTACAACATATTTAATAAGTACTCCACCCCAAGAAGATGAAGACTTCTTCCTGTGGAATGGGCAGATGAGAACAATTTGTCCCAAAGGCCATAAAGACACCCGAAGCAAGCAGGTGCTGTACAATGCTTAGAATTTGGTCAGACATGAAGACACCAAGGTCATCCACTGTGTCCTAGGTCACACCATTATCTTGACTTTTGTCTTGCCACAAGACTTTAATGACTCAGAAAGAGATATTGAAGTTGATGACTTCATGCATCTCTACCATACTGAAATCCAATTCGTGTTCAAGTCAAGATGTCATCTGTGATGTCATGGATCTTCTTTGAAAATGAAAATTAGTACTTAACTCTTGCTTGAAGATCTCCAGGGGTAAAGAATCCCCAACCATTTCTCAGATGCCCATTATGCTTTTGGATTGCTCTAAATATTTGAATAATAAAATACTTTGCAACTTCTCCTTATGGCTCACAATTCAAATTCTGTCACTGCTACCTATTTGAACTTAGGCAAGCCAATTCTTTCATTCTAGATTTTCCTCTGTATAATGAGAATTTTGTCCTCTGTATATTGAGGAAGGTTCTTTAGAAAATTGATATACTTCCTTCTGACTCTATATCTACCTTCCCATTTGGGACATATATGGCTATTTTTTTTCCCCTGAGGCAATTGGAGTTAAGTGACTTGTCCAGGGTCACACAGCTAGGAAGGGTTAAGTGTCTGAGACAAAAATTGAACTTAGGTCCTCCTCACTTCAGGGATGGTGCTCTATCCACTGTGGCACTTAGCTGGCCATAATCTTAAAGAACAAAGGAAGAGGGGACAAAGAATTTATATGGCACTTTTTGCCAGACACCATGCTAAGAAGCATTTACTTTATAAGTACTATCTTATTTGATCCTCACAACATGTAAGGAAGGGCTCTTGCTATCCACATTATAAAACTGAAAAAAATAGAGACAAATAGAGGCTAAGAGACTTGCCCTAGCAAGTGTCTTAGGCTGGATTTGAAAATTCAGATCTTGTTGACTCCATGACCAGAGTTCTACCTTTCAAGCCATCTAGTTGCCACTGATCCCCCTGAGCCTCTAGAATTAAAAAAAAAAAAAAAAAAAAAAAGATGTATTTTTGTCATGGATAAAAATGGATGGGGTTATACTTTGATTTCAGAATATTTACAGTTCAACAATACTTCCAGGAAGATAGACTTCTAAAGGAAGTGACTGGAATATACAACCAAATTCTTCTACAACAATTCCATCTTATTTATGCAAGTGAATAATTTTATGTGCTTCTCTATAATGGGTATAATACTACCATTTAGATATAAAATGCAGTTCCTTGCAAAAAGTACTATCCTACAGATATCAGCTTAAAATATGAACAAAATATTCAGTGAAATTTGAAACATAATATGGACAATATCATAGTTGAGCCCCAGAATTATGTTTCTGTTAAGCATTGTACAACTTAGCAGAATCTTGCAAATCATCTGACAAAACTAATACATTCAGTCTGACACCATAGCCTGGAGGCATGTTCTCTCTCAGAGAAGTAAGATATCCAAAAAAAAAAAAAAAAAAAAAAAATTTAAGGACTCTTTTTTCCCCTTCACTTTAACTTACTTGACCCACATTGAACCAAACAGTATTGTCAGATTTGAATTAAAATTGATTCATATGGTAGAACATTTTTTCCCATAAGGTTGACTTATTTTCAATGGTACCCACATTCAAGATCCCAGCAGTGACTATAGAAATCTTGAATCAAGACCCTTATGTCTTCCAAGCTGTCCTTGCCTATAATGCATGACCTTGTAAGAAAAAAAAAAAAAGACTTTTGTTGCTATAAAATTTTAGGATAAAGAGAAGGGAAGCATAAATTGTGTTGTATGAATGAAATATAATACTATGGCATGATAAGAAATGACAAATGTTAGAAAATCAGAAAACATAAGAAGACATTAATGATAGTAAAAAAAAAAAAAAAGTGAAATCTAAAGAATAACCTCAATGATGATTGAGGGATGTAAATAAAAATAACTCCAAAAAGTACCTGAATTTGGATTAAATTCAATGTCCAATCAGTCTAAAGCAATGTGATGAGGCTCCTTTTCAAAATTTTAAAAAATGAATAAAATAAAATTTTGGTGAGTGTAAAAACAAAAATTTTATTGAAAAAAGTTTAAATTGTGGAGGGGCTGCATATTGACTTAGAAATCTATATCTATGTTTATTATTATTATTTTATCTTCCAATTGCATTTTTTGTCTGTTTGGGGCTGCACTCAAGAGTGTGGGTTACATGTGTCCTATGAGCCTAAGGTTTGGTATATCAAATTCATGAATGCCAAGTTAATAATTTTTCATCTAAAGTAGAGACATCATGCAAAGGATGATGAAATATATAGTGTTTTTCCTTATTTTGGTGTGGGAGTCTATAGATTGTAAATAGATCGTGTACTATGTAGTTACTGTATGGATGGGTCATTATCTATTTCTCTTTTATATAAATGAGATTAGAGACAAAGAACATGGTACAAAAATCAAGAAACAGTAATAAGAATTTTGTTTGTTTTAAGTGCATTTTTCCAATTAATAAAAATCCTACATAAAAGTGTATTTGGTCCCTGCAACTCTCCCATGACCTCTTTTTTCCCCATTAGTGATGAATCTCAGATTTATATACTAATTCTCCTCATTTCTTTGCCTATCAAAACCCACTCTCAAATCTTTCATTCATTCCAAGGAGGAAATGAGGATCAGTAGCTTTTTTGTTAGACATGTCTTTTCTCTTCCTTGTAGAGCTCATACTTCCAGAGGGCAGAGACCACAATAATCAAGAGTAAGTTCAAGACTTACTCTAAACATTATTAGCTGTATGACTCTGAATAAATCCTTTATACTTTCTGAAACTCAATTTCCTCTTCTATCTCAAATCTTTAATAATATGATGTTTTAAAGCCCACAAAATATTCTCCTTACAACAAGTAGGTGGAATACATATTCTTAATTCTATTTTATAGATTAGCAGGCTCAGAAAAGTTAGGAATTGTAAGATCTTCGATCTAGGGTTAGTAGGATCCTCATTCATCCTCTCATTTAACAAATTAGGGAATAGAGCATGAGAGAAATTAAATGGCTTGTAGAGAGTGTATGAGGCTGGATATGAAACTTGGTTTTCCTGAATAGAAGTCCATCATTTTATCCACTAGATCATAATGATTGGCCTTGGCTATATGGCTAGAAAATTGCAGAGCTCAATTTCAACCCATGATCTTCTAATTTTACTTCAATTCCAGCCATCTTTCTGGTATATAATACCACCCCGCTGAACCTATTGAATGTCTTCCTCACAGTGAGTGTTCAATAAATATTTGTTGAATAGTCAGGCGATAAGCATTTATTTTGTTGTTGTTGTTCAGTTATTTTTATGTGACCCCATTTGGGATTTTCTTGGCAAAGACACTTAAATGGTTTGCCATTTACTTCTTCAGCTCACTTACAGATGAGGAAACTGAGACAGACAGGAATAAGTGACTAGCTCACTGTCACATAGTAAGTCTGAAGCAAGATTTGAATTCAGGAATAAGAGTCTTCCAGAAGTCATGCCTGGAACTCTATCCACTATACCACCCAGCTTCAGCATTTATTACTGATTTACTACCGGTAAGGTACTTATTAAAATCTGGGGACATAAAAGAAGGCCCAAAATGGTCTCTGTCCCCAAGAAGCTTACAATCAATTAAGGAAGACAATAAGCAGACAAATATGTACAAACAAGCTATATAAAGGATAAATATAAAATAACACAAGGAAGGCAGTAGGATTAAGATGGATTGAGAAAGCCTTCTGGACTAATTGAATCAATTATTCAAGATCCCAGTAGCAAAAGGAATTCGATTTCCATGGCAGTTTTAGGTACAGCTTACTCTGAGTAACCTCAAAATTCCCTTCCAACTTCTGGGATTCTGTTAAGACACTTAAGTCCTACTCCCTCAATCCCCAGGGTGAGAAAACCTGTGGCTAAATCAGCCCAAAGATCTGAACACCCAAGCTGAGGAAGAATCTGCTCACTTAGCCTCCAGGGAGGGTGGCTGAATGCAAATGTTCTGCCTATTTCATTAACCTTCAGGACTGAGTGTAGACATTCTCATTCACTCCCCTCCTGCTGTCTCCAGGTTTTTACCTCATTGTTCACTTTTTTTTTACTTTGTACTTTACCTGATTAATAATAGGCAAGTTAAGGTTTTTATCTTCCTGGACACATTTCAAGGTTTTTTGGTTATATCTAAATAGTTATTGGAGTCTCAATCAGGGGATTAGTAGGGATATTTTTTCTTTGATTGTTTTGTATCTTGGGGGAGTATTGGGTACTGGGAATAACAAAGCATTTAAATGAGAAACATATTCTGCTTTCCTGGAATTTTGAGATTTAGAAGGCTAGTGATATAGCAAATAGACTATTGTTCTTAGAATGAGAAAGACCTGAGTTCAAGACTTATCTTGAAGTTGAGCATTATTAATTGTTTGATTTTGTACCTTAATTTCCTCAATGATTTCTAAGAGTTCTTTTGGCTCCAAGCCTAGGATTCTATTATTCTATTATCTTGTTATTAGTAATTAGAACAAGCTTATATACAAATAATTTTAATATACAATACTCCATGATAAGTGCATTAGAGAGAAGAGAAATGTTTTATGTGAAATACAAAAGAGGAAGTCATTAATGTCTAAAGAAAAGAAAGAATTTCTGAATTAGAGTTTAAAGAATAGTTAGGGATTCAAAAGGCAAAGGAAGAGAGGGAGAAGATTTCAGGCAATATTAGAGGCATCAAGATGGGTAAACATCATGTATCTTTAAGTGAAAGAAAGTAATCTAATTGAGTAAGAAAACAGAATATAATATAAAGATGGAATGACCAGGCGATTCCAGATTGTAGAAAGCCTTGAAAGGTCAGCAGAGGAACTTGAAACAACTCTATAAAAAAGGGGGGGAAACTTTTGAAGATTTATGAGAAGAAGGAAATGAGGAGAACTATTCATAAGGAAGATAAATCTGGCATCAGTATGAAGGATGAATAGGAAAGAGGAGAGAGAGGTCAGGAGACCTTTAAATAGAGTAGTAATGGCTTTGTATACCAGAGAGAGAAGTAAGGGAAATAGAAGGGAGGGAAGAGATTTAGGAGATTTTGTGGAGGTAAGAATCCACAAGGATCAGTAACTACCTTAATAAAGGAGGTGAGGGAGATGGGAGTGTTGAAGAGAATTGTCCAGAACACAGAAGACTCTGTGGTGAATGGAGATCATGACAGAAAAAGTAAAATTGGACAGAGGAGACGCTTTAGTAGAGAAGCTTAATATTGAACATATTGGGTTTGAGACCAATATTGGACCAATTTCAGAATTCTAATATAGTATTCATAATTTGCCAATTGGATCACTGAAATGCACTGGAAAGGACAGCCTGAAGCTCAGAATCTGGGTCATATCTGAGTCATTTGTGTAGAGATAGTGATTTAAGCTTTAGTTTAAATGTGCCTTTCCAATATCCTATGAGTAAATAGAGCAGGTAGTTATTATGATGCCCCTTTTATAGAAAGGGAAATCCAGAGAGACTCTATGGCTTATTTAATCTCACTCAGCTAGTAATGGCAGGTCTTCCAGCCTGATTTTTAGTAGGTACCCTATGTTTCAAGTGTAGTCTGAAAGAGTTAGAATCATAAAGTCCTAGATTAAGAACTGGATGAGACCTTGGAGGCCATTCTATGTATCCCACTTATGTTATAGTTGAGGTTAAGTGAGTTGTCTAGGATGGCAAAGCTAATAAATTCCAAAGATAGGATCTGAACTCAGGTCATCCCATTTCCAAATTCAGGTCTCTCCCCACTGCATCACCAAATTGCTTAATGATGACAGCTCACATTCATGTACCACTTTAAGGTTGGCAAAATCCTTTCCATATACTCTTTCATTTGAGCCATTCAATGATCCTATAAAGAATCTAATAACTTGAGAGAGGGGAAGGAGCTTGAGAGGTCATCTAATTCAATCCATGGGTATAGACTAAAGGTAGTACAGGTATTATCATCCCCATTTTGACAGATGGGGAAACGGAGACTTGGAAACATCAAGTGCTAAAAGGAGGTAATGAGATATAGTGGTAAAAGCATTGGATCTGGAATCTGGAGAACTTTTGTTAAAATCCCACTTTTGACATATTTTACAAATCCCACATTTTGACATATCACCTATGTGACCTCAAGCAAATCCCTTTACCGCCTTGAATCTCAGTTTCCTTGTTTATAAAATGACCTCTGAGTTTCTTTCCAACTCTCAGTCTATTATTCTTTAACTAAGCAATTCCCACAAACTTTATCAATGTCAAGTAAAATTTGAACCTATGTCATGCTAACAAAAACTAAGATGTAGGTTAGGTTCTAAAACTATCAGATTCATTGTAGTGTCTTTAACTGCAAGAAATCAAGGAGATACAGAAAATATTTACATAGAGGATTATGTAGTATATCATAATATAAAATTTATATATCATGTAAAAATTTTAAATAATTTTAAAATAAATACATATTATGTATATGAATTATATATCACCTGATATATGGTATATACATTATTTTAATATGATATAATATGATACACACATATATCTATATGCCTAGATGGATAGATGAGAGATTGATAGATACCATATGCACACATTTGCATTTATTTATATACACATTCTCCCTCAAGTAGAAAATATAAGCATGGGCTGGTTTCCTTTTTCTTTTTATTTCCAATGCCTAAAAAATACTATATGTTTAATCAGGTTTGTTGAATTGAACTGATTTGAATTTAATTGAAATGGAGAATCTCAACTTCTTAGCTATTATAGAATCTTAAGATCTTTATCTTTGATTTCTAGTGCAGTGGTTGTAAAACACATAGTTAAATTTGATCTCATTTTTTTATTTTTTTCAAATTCATGCATACTAAAATTGAAATAGAATCATATTTATAAATTATACTTAATTTGAATTTTTGATTTTCACATTTCACAAGCAGTATTGCTTAAATACCTGCAGTTTTCTATCACTTCTTCCCCTCCAAAAATCCTAGAATGAAATGCTGGGGTCACTTTAATAACTAGAGACCCTGATGTTTTTTCTATGTGCTATCAAAAAATACTCATTTCAAGATGGAAAAAAAAAAGTTTTATCTTTCTTTTGAGATGCTGTCCTCAGATACTGATTCCTTCCCATTTTCTTACAATCTTAAATTCTATACCTTACATGGTTATATAGCCAATAAAACATTTCGGAAAATCTCTATTTCACTTTGGAACAGTCAGTGTCTGCAAGTACATGTGTTTTCCCCTATTGTTTTATGCTATTCAGGCTGCTTTCCACAGACAGTTCTACAAGTAGATTATGCAATATAAGTAGAGGTTGATTCTAGTAAGTCTGCAGCCCAACCAGCGTTTTCAGGAAGAGCTGTATTTCAGGGACTGAAACTTTAACCATTGGTGCATGCTACTCTTGTCTGAGCTCTGAGATTGCTTCGTTATTTCTCCCCAGAGAATTCAATGGATTTGGTTCAAGCACCATTGAACGTGATGCTGTATTAATTGCCCTGGAGGGTAGCAAGGCCTTTGAACTGTGGCTGTGAGTGATATTTTGCTGTAAGACATGTGTCAGCACTTGGCTGGTTAACTCTGGGGCTGGGTTGTACAGCATGCTGGGACCAAGGATCTGGAAAACTACTTTGCATCCTAATCTGACATCTGTTTTCCATCATGCTGTGAGATTGACTGGCCATTCTATCAGAGAAGCGTCACTTTGGAATAGTCAGAGCCTAAGTAAAAATATTGTACTGTCAAAGAATATTAAGAATTTTCCATCATCTAGTAAAGTTCCCAAAACCAGCTGGCATATATAGGTGAATGGGTGATGCAATGGATTAATTCCCTGACCTTTTACCTTGTGAAGAATTGTCTGAGCATAAGCAATGTGTCACCATTAGGATACTGAAATCTAAATTGAAGTTTATTCTCTACCTTTAAATTAGGATAAAATCCCATTTTTCATGGTTTAAATGATGAACCCTTTGGGTAGGGATCATGACTAGTTCTAGAAATCATATGGCATCTGCATTTTGAGTATTCAATAAAAAGGAATGATTATATATCTGATGTGTGAGTAACCTTTTTTTCCCACTAAAAAACAAGTATATACTTCTTCCAACATTCTTCAGGGACAGTGGGTAGATGACAGCCATTGCAAGCTCCATCATTACACATAAGGAAGCTAAGATATAGAACATGAGGGAGAGCGAAGGTCATGAAGGATGGAGGTATGACAATCATAGTCACATATAAGACTAGGATAGAGCTTTGTGGTGATAATTCCAGATTCTTGACTCTGTATTCTGCCATTTCACCATTAATAGGAACTCTTATTCCTGTTGCTAGATTTCTGCTCACCAAAGATGATATTCAGCTAGTAAAAGTATGCTGTGCAGCCAAAGGTGAAATAATACCCATTCAAAATTTTTTTTAAATGGTAATTTTATTAAGCTTCATTTATATAGCATATCAAGGCATTAAAATATCTTCTTTTTAAAATATTTATTTTTAATTTATGGGATAAAATGAGTATTTCCATAACAATACAACAAAAATATGATTGCATATGAAAAACTGCAAAATATAGGCAACTTAGTATTCCTTTTAAACATATAATAAACTATGCATTTTTTCTTCTCCCCCACCCAAGATGACTACTATTACTACTACTACACTACTAGGTTCAGGATCCTAGACTGTCTCTCTCAAATACTGAGGGGAGATGATGGTAAAGAAAGAGGTAGATGGTGATTTCATCCCCCTGGTGTACACTGTCACCTCTCTCTTTCTCTCTCTCAATATCCTCATTGCTTCAATTTTGGTCTGTCCTATGAGTGACAACTTATTGGTAGTTAACAAAGGCTGACTTATTTCTCCATAGAAGCCACTTTTCTAGATATAATGATTATAAGGATTGGGCTGAAAGTAGGACCTTTCATCTGAAGAGTTGCAATATTGTTTTTCTAAAAATAGTCACAGTTGGCTAACAGTTATTGATGATGTTTTTTTCCCATTCCAATGGCTTTGGGTGCCTGAAATAGGTCCTGTTGCCTGAGAACATCCCAATTCACAATACTTTCTGGATCACTGACCTGAATTGCCCCAGGATGTAAAGGCTAATAACAATCAAAATGATAGTAGTGGTTTGGCCTGCTCAATTCACAGTATATGTATGTGGGTATAAACTTTACAATGTTCTGTCTTTACATTAGATAGATAGATAGATGATAGATTGATAGATGATAGATAGGTATAGATGCATAGATATAGATATTTTTATATTTATTATGTATTGCATATATGTGCATATATAAATATTTATTATGTACTGCAAATCTATACATGTATATATGTGTTTGTTTATTTATATTTTAATAAATATTTATTATGTATTACACACATTTGTGTGTGTGTGTGTGTGTGTGTATGTGTGTGGTGTGTGTGCGTGTATTTGCTTGAAAACCATTCCTTCTATAATTTCTGGGCATCTCTTGCTTCCTAGAGATCATATAAAGATATAAAAATCTGAGATAAGTGAAGCCAGGAAATATATTAATTGCCTGTGCAGTAAAAACTAAAACATTCAATGTATGAATATAGTTATCTCATTATTATCATGGCTTAATTGGACTTCTAGAACATATGATACTTGGAAACCACAAAATGGGGGTTACATTCTAATTACTTATTTAAGTTCTTATAACGTATGGTAAATGGCACAAGTGAAGGCTTTGGAGTCAGGAAGACCTGGATGGCAATCCTGACTCTGCTGGTTATACAATGGGGGCAAGCCATTTTAGGCCTAAATTCCTTATCTGTAAAATGAAAAAGTCCAACTAGATGATCTCTAAGATTCCTTTCAAGTCTTAATCTATGATCCTATGACCAAATCTATGATCCATGGAAAATTGTCCCTAGATGAGCCCAAAAGATCATGAATATTTTAGCTAACAGTTGAATGGAGCTAAATGACTGGTTTATTAATTGATTGGAAAAAGCCATTCCATTTTCCACTGATGGAAGCTTGCTGAACCAGAGTACTGAGAACATCCTTATTTTTCCTATCTATAATTCTGTTCAGTCCAATGTCCATATGGTTCTAGCAAATCCTATACTTCTTAAGTATTCAATATAAATTATTCTACATAGTAGGTGCTCAATAAAGATATTAAATATTGATTATTTTGTGCATCATGCTGAATACAGAAATATGTTTAGAAGAATTGCAAATGTTTAACCTATATTGGATTGCTTGCTCTTTTGGGGAGAGGGGAGGGAGAAAAAATTTGGAACATAAAGTCTCACAAAAACAAATATTAAAAACTATTTTTGCATATATTTGGAAAAATAAAATACTATTAAAATAATTTTAAAATAAAATGAAAATTATTATAATAGAATTTATATGGTATTTTTAAAGCTTTAAATAATATATAAATATTAACTAACTTTTATTAAGGTTTGCAAAACACTTTAACTCCATTAACTCACTTAATCTTCATAATGACCATAATGGGTGCTATTATTTTATGTTCATATTACAGAGTAGGAAATTGAGACTAAGAAAAATTGAGTGACCTCTTCAGGGTCACAAAGTTAGTATCTGAGGCTGGATTCAAATTCCAGTCCTCTTGAATATATCTGACATATTGTTGAATGAATAAATGATTTAATGAATAAATGAATTAATTCTCTGACTTGGCATCTCAAGCATGAATTCTTAACCAGACATCACCTATTTTTAATCTGTAGTTCTTTAATGCAAATATTCAACACAAACTGTATGTAGTTCATTCTGCTTCTGTTCTACCTTCCCTCCCTAGCCTTTTTTTCATTCCATTGGAGTCCCAGGGTGATTGCATTTGTTTTGAAGTTAATGCTAGACTTGGATCACAAAATCATAGAAGCTTAGAATTGGAAGGGACCTCAGAGGTCATGTAGTCTAACTCTTATTCCCAATGCATAAATCGCCTCTATATTATTCCTGATAAATGTTCACCTAGCCTCCAGTTGAAACCCTTTATGAATAAAAATTTCACTCTCTATAAAATCAGCTTGTTCCATTTTTGTCTTAATCTTAGAAAGGTAATTTTTAGGTTTGGGTGGTTTTTTGGGGGGTGAGTGTTTGTGCTTTATATTGGCTCAAAAATCTACTGCATTAATGTTTACTCATTACTTCTACTTCAGACTTCTAAGGTAAAACTGAATTTTAATTCTTTTTCTATAATACTCTGAAATAGGGTCTAGAGGGTGTTTAAAGAACACCAGCACCTCTTGTGTGAGGATTTGCTGAGTCCTTTCTTAAAAAGGACTGCTCGTTCACCTTTGGTATCTACCCTGGCTTTCAATTCTCATCTATGGCTCCAAGTAGTTAAACTAAATGTAGTGGCCACATCACAGTAAATCATCTCACCAGTCAGATTAAAATAAATTGAGGGTAATTGACAGGCCTCAAACCTGTCGAAGATTTATGGGGATATCTACCCCATGTATGGGAAGACTTTCCCCAACAGAACAATTTTTCCAGTGACCATGAAGGCAGCTGAAGCAAGTAACAGGGAGTGCTTAAAGCTTGGTCAGAAAACAATGACATCAAAGTCATACAATGTGTTCTGGGCCATGGCCAGTAATCTTGATTTTTGTCTTATGACTGGATTTTAATGACTCTGAAAGAAAGACTTTGTGTAAATCTCCTCACTTAAATCCAATTCACCCACAAGTTAAGACATCATCTGTGATATCATTTCTCTTTTTTCAAAAACACAAGAAAAACAACAATTACTCAAATAGTTAATGGTCTGTTTCTAGGCCTTATCTCTGACTCTTATGTAGTATTTGATATTATTGACTTCTCTTTCCTCTCTTGATTCTTCTCTCTTGCATTAAATAATCTTGGGCATTCCCTGGTTCTCCTGCCTTTGTGGTTGGTCATACTCTGTGCCCCTTTCTTGTTACTCTTCTTCCTGAACCTTAAAAATAACTAGCCCCCAAAACTTTACCCTCATTTCTCTTCCCTCTTTTATATTTGTCAATCCCACATACTCCAGTGGCTTCCATTTTCTCTTCTAATTACATGAAAGTAGACTTTGTATATCCTGTCCCTACAGCTTACCTGAGATTTAGGTGATTCCTCCATCTCCTCAAATCATGTAGTTTCTTTTTATTACAATAAGTTTATTTATTTTTAATACACATTGCTTTATGAATCATGTTGGGAGAGAAAAATCAGAGCAAAAGGGAACAAACGAGGGAAGAGATTAAAAAAAAAAAAACAGAAAGAAATGAATATAGCATGTGTTGATTTACATTCAGTCTTCTTCGTTCTTTTTTCTGGATGAAGATGGCATTTCCTCTCCAAACTCTCTTAGGATTACTTTTGAACCATTGAGAAGAACCAAGTTTTTCATAGCTGATCATCACACATTCTTGTTGTTATTGTATACACTGTATTCCTGTTCTGCTTGTTTCACTCAGCATCAGTTTGTGTAAATCTTTCCAGACCTTTCTATTATCAGCTTGTTCATCAGTTTTTACAGAACAATTATATTCCATTACCTTCTTGTACCACAACTTTTTTAGCCATTCCCCAATCGATGGGCATCCACTCCTTTTCCAATTCTTTGCTACCACAAAAAGAGGTGCTACAAATATTTTTGTACATGGGTCCTTTTTCCTTCTTTGTGATTACTTTAGGTTACAAACCCAGTAATGCTACTGCTGGGTCAAAGGGTATATAGTTTTATAGCCTTTGTGCATAATTCCAGATTGATCTTCAGAATGGTTGGATCACTTCTACCTCATGGCTTTCCTGGGTTTCTTCAGGTTCTAGCTAAAATCTTACTTCTCCAAGAAGCCTTTCCCAAGCTCCCTTAATGCCAGGATGTCCCCCTAAAATTGTTTCCAATTTGTCCCTACACATTTCTTGTTTGCATGTTGTTTCCCCACTTGCCACACTAGAATATGAATTCTTTGTGGGCAATAATGGGTTTTTTTTTTGTTGTTGTTGTTGTTGTTGTTGTTGTTACTTTGAATATCCAGTGTTTAATAAAATGTTAATAAATGTTTGTTGCCTGACTGACTGACCAGGTCACAAACCTTAGAGCCCTTTTTTGTTTGTTTGTTACTACCTTACCCAGTTAAATGTCCTGTCTAATCTAGTATGCATCTTTAGCTTTTCCAGAATAAAACTACCATATTAATCCAATTCCTCATTTCTTCTCACCTGAACTATACAATCTCTTAATTGTTCTTTCTGTCTTTAACTCATTATAAAATGAAGTAACTTTCTAATGATGTAATTTTTACTAATGCTACTAAAAAGTTTTCAATAATTTGCTCTTTTCTCACAAATTAAATGTAAACTCCAGAGCCTGACATTTAGAACTCTTCACATTTGTGATCCCACCTATCCTTACAAGCTTGTTTTTGGCAACCCCCTTCACATATACAACATCTGGACCAAGCTGGTTTGTGCATGGTTACCAAATCTTTGGCCCTCTTTCAAGTAAACTTCCTTTCTGCCATCATCTTATTTCTAACAATACACTTCCCCTCTTTCAAGTCCCATATCAGGAATTATTTCTACCACAAAATCCTTCCTGATTGTGATCACTATCTTCTTAAATCCTTTAGGCTACTCTGACCTCTCCTAAGAACTTAATCATTTTTCTGATCTGTCTTACAATTATATAAGAAAATCTTCAGTCTTCTAACAACATTGAAAGCTCATTGAGGGAAAGAAATAATATTTTTCATTATTTTCATCCCCATTATGAAGAACAATGTTTGTATATACTAAATGCTTAATAGATTTTTTTTTTTACTGAATTCAACAAAGTGCCTCTCCTCCTCTCCTACCCCACTTAGATATCTTTCTTTTAGGCTAAATATGTTTTTCTCATCTGCCATTTATTCTATAGAAATGTTTCTCTTCTCCTAATATTCCTGTTTGCCCTTTTGTGTATGTACTCCAATGAGAGATTATTGGATACTCTGGCCCAAAAAGAAAAAAAAAATAGGATTTAGTAGAAAGATCAGTGGACTGGCAGATGATATTAAATATAATTAGATGCTCAGAACTGAATATAATATTCTATTTTTTTCTTTTTTTTTAAGGTTTTTTTTATTTACAAAGCATATGCATGGGTAATCTTTCCAACATTGACCCTTGAAAAACCTTTTGTTCCAAATTTGCCCCTTCTTCCCCCCATCCCAGCTGGCAGACAGTCCAATACATGTTAAATATGTTGAAAAACATGTTAAATCAAATATATGTATATATATATTTATATTTATATTTATACAGTTATCTTACTGCACAAGAAAATCAGATCAAGGAGGAAGAAAAAAAAAACTGAGAAAGAAAACAAAATGCAAGCAAATAACAGAGAGAGTGAGAATGCTATGTTGTTTTCCACATCTGCTTCCTTGGTTCTTTCTCTGGGTGTAGATGGCTCTCTTCATCACTGAAAAAGTGGAATGGTTTGAATCATCTCAATGTTGAAGAGAGCCATGTCCATCAGAACTGGTCATCATATAGTCTTGTTGTTGCCCTTTCCCTCCTTTAAGATCTCTTTGGATATAATCCCAGTAGATACTGCTAGATCAAAGAGTAAGCAGTTTGACAACTTTTTGAGCATAGTTCCAAATTATTCTCCAGAATGGCTGGATGTGTTCACAATTCCATCAACAATGTATCAGTGCCCCAGTTTTCCCACATCCCCTCCAACATTCAGTATCATCTTTTTTTTTTGTCATCCAAACTAATCTAACAAGTGTGTAGTGGATATCTCAAAGTTGTCTTAATTTGCATTTCTCTGATCAATAGTGATTTGGAGCCCCTTATCATGTGGCTACAAATACTTTCAATTTCTTCATCTGAAAATTGTCTGTTCATATCCTTTCACCATTTATCAATTGGAGAATGGCTTGAATTCTTATAAATTTTAGTCTATTCTGTATATATTTTAGAAATGAGGCCTTTATCAGATCCTTTGGATAAGAAAAAAAAAAAAAAAAGTTTTTCCCCAGTTTGTTGCTTCCCTTCTAATCTTGTCTGCATTAGTTTTGTTCATACAAAACCTTTTTAACTTAATATAATCAAAATTATCTATTTTGTGATCAATAATGATCTCTAGTTCTTCTTTGGTCACAATTCCATCCTCCTTCACAGATCTGAGAGGTAAACTATCCTATGTTCTTCTAATTTGTTTATAATATCAATTTTTTTTGTCTAGATCATGAACATATTTTGACTTTATCTTGGTATACAGTGTTAGGTGTGGGTCTATGCCTACTTTCTGCCATACTAGTTTCCAATTTTCCCAGCAGTTTTTGTCAAATAGTGAATTCTTATCCCAATAGCTGGAGCCTTTGGGTTTGTAAAATATTAGATTGCTATAGTCATTGACTATTTTGGTCTGTAAACCTGCCTATTCCACAGATTGACTTCTCTATTTCTTAGCCAGTACCAAATGATTTTTATGACCACAGCTTTCTAATATAGTTTTAGATCTGGTACAGCTAGGCCATCTCCATTTGCTTTTCTCTTCATTAATTCCTTTGAAATTCTTGACCTTTTGTTCTTCCAGATGAATTTTGTTGTTATTTTTTTCTAGGTCAGTAAAATAGTTTCTTGGGGTTTGATTGGAATAACTCTGAATAAATAGATTAGTTTAGGGAGTATTGTCATCTTTCTTCTACTTGCTTGAGTTATCCACAAGCACTTGATATTTTTCCAGTTGCTTAGATCTGACTTTATTTGTGTGGAAAGTGTTTTGTAGTTTTGCTCTTATAGTTCCTGACCTTTCCTTGGAAGATAGATTCCCAAATATTTTATACTATTGACAGTTATTTTAAATGGAATTTCTTTTTGTATCTCTTGCTTTGGGGTTTTGTTAGTGATATATAAGAATTCTGATGATTTATGTGGATTTATTTTGTATCCCGCAACTTCACTGAAATTGTGGATTGCTTCTAATAGTTTTTTAGTTCATTGTCTAGAGTTCTCTAAGTATACCATCATATCATCTCTAAGTATATCATAATATACATCCAAGTATATTATTGTAACATGCCCTAGGCCCAACAGAGTACCTTTGACCACTGACCTTTGCAGTGTCAACTCTACCTGGCTTGCCTCCTCTGAGGCCTTCAAAGGTCTCTGGCCATGATCTCTTGAATCTATAGTTTAATAACCAGTAGAACACTCAAGAACAGCCACATGTAATCTTAAAAGCCTTTATTATATAATGCCCTGACTTGTTGGGTCCCTAGTGAACACCTACTCTGAAGACCCAAGTGTTCTCTACCAAACTCCTTACCTCTCGGCTATCCATCAGCTTGGCTCAGCTACCCCAGGTTAGGGTCTTAGGTTAAAGAGTGCCAGGTTAAAGAGAGTGACTGCTGTCTGCAGTGGGCTTATAAAGGGCCTGTGAGGTCACCCACACAGCCAACCAGTGAGAGAGTCGTCACCCATTATGAAGCTATCTCAATATGGCCAAGATCCCACCCACAGAGAAGTCCTAATATCCACAGAAATTACTTTCTGGGGCACTCAATCTCCTGTTGCGCTGTGGCACCGCCCATTTAAAGGATCCTTACAATTCCCTTCTCTTGTTTTGCGGAAACTGCATCCTTACATATTATCATATCATTATTATCACTGATAATTTGGTTTCCTCATTACCTATTGTAATTCCTTTCATCTCTTTTTCTTCTCTTATTGCCAAAACTAGTATTCCTAATACAGTATTGAATAGTAAGGATGATAGTGGACAACCTTGTTTCATCCCTGATCTTACTGGGAATGGTTCCATTTTATCCTCATCACATATGATGCTTGATGATGCTTTTAAATAGATGTTACTGATTGTTTTAAGGAAAAGTCCATTTATTCCTATACTGTCAGTGTTTTTATTAGGAATGGGTGTTGGATTTTATCAAATGCTTTTTCTGCATCTCTTGAGATAATCATATGGCTTTTGTTAATTTGGTTATTGATATAGTCAATTATGCTAATAGTTTTCCTAATATTGAACCAGCCCTGCCTTCATGGTATAAATCCTTCTTGGTCATGGTGTATGATTTTCTGTAATCTCTTTGCTAATATTTTATTTAAGATTTTTTCATCAATATCCATTAGGGAGATTGGTCTATAGTTTTCTTTCTCTGTTTTCATCCTACCTGGTTTAGATATCAGTACCATATCTGTGTCATTAAAGGAAATTGGTAGGAATCTTTCATTCCCTATTTTTAAAAATAGTTTATATAGTATTGGAATTAATTGTTATTTAAATGTTTGATAGAATTCACATGTAAATCTATCTGGTCTTTTTTTTTTTTTCCATCATGTATTTCAGGGAATCCTGGATTTATTTTTCAGGTTGGTTGTTTTTCCAATTAGGTCTTTTACATTTTTTTTTGTTTTGCTTGACTTATTCTTGTTTCCTCATTGAGTTATTCATTTCTATTTGTTCATCTCTGAATTTTGGTGAATTATTTTCTTCATTTGTTTTTTATTTCTTTTTGTATAAGTCCAATTGAATTTTTAAATGAGCTGTTTTGTTACATGGATTTTTTTTTCCATTTCACAAATTCTGTTTTTAAGAAGTTATTTTCTTTTTCCATTTCACAAATTCTGCTTTTCTGGGAGTTGTTTTCTTTTTCCATTTTATCAAATCTTTCTTTTAATAAGTTATATGCCTTTTCCAAACCTCTTGCAAAGTTTTCATTTCCTTTCCCTATTTTTCTTCTAATGCTTTTTAAAAATCTTTTTTTTAATTTCTTCTAGGAGAGCCTTGTGTCATGAGGCTTCATTTGGAGACAATCTGCCTTTAGTATTCTCAGGGTTTGATATCTGTTCTTCTCTTTCATCATAGAAGCTGTCTATTGTCAGAGTTCTTTTTATTTTTTCTCTATTTTTTTTTTTTTTTTATTTCAGTTCTGCTTTTAGGGTGGAGGTGATTTCCCAAACATCCGTAGCTGCACTAGGTCTGATTAATTCCTTGTACTGAGTGGGCATGGCCAATTCCTGTGAAATTCTGATGTTTTGGGGTTCACTATTAACCTTTTGTGTTTGTGTTGGATGTTTTATAACTTCTCTGTTAATCTACTGGCTTGCAACCAGGGCAGAGTGGCCAACACTGCTATAGATTCCTGTAGATTCCTCCCCATAGATTCTCCACCAGGAGGAGTCCTCTCCACTAAGCAGAGTCCACATTGCTTGTGGAGTCCACAGTGCCCTGTGGAGATGGCACTGCTCTGGGACTTTGCACTGTCCGTGCTGATGTCTGTGCTCAGCTGCTTGTGCTTGGCTGCCTCCCTCACATTTCCAATTGAAATAGACCTTTTCTGATGCTCTTCAAGGTTATCTTCTTCTGATAATTTGTTGCACTCCCAATCTTTGTGGGTTCTTCTGGTCCAGAGCTAAGTTAGAGGCTAGATTTGCTAATTAGTCTGAGAATTGTCGGAGAAGGTCAAAAAGAAACCTGTGTCATCTCCATCATTGTGGTTTGGCCTACCAGTCTCTGAATATAATATTCTAAATTTATTTTAGCTTTACTTGATTTGAAGCTTTACTAAATTTAATGGAACCTAAGATCTCATTAATCCATACCCTCTCCTATCACTTTTGCTTAGTTACCATATCATATTGTTGATTCAAATTCATATCACCTTCTATTTAAAACCTTCCATTCTTTTTATGTATCCCCTACAGTGACTCTGTACAGTTTGTTGTTTAAGTGTAAAATTAAATTTTTTTCTTCAATTAAATTTCATCTTAGACTTTTCTCCATTGTTACAACCTATGGAGATTTTCTGGCTTCCAGATGTAATTTAAACAATGTATGCTAGCATCTATGCTAAAATGACATCTTCATCCACATATTGGTTTTTTTAAAAAAATGAACCAAGTATGGCCAAAAAGAGAGTTCTGTTGTAGTCCTTGAGGAGCTTTTATTAAAGAAGGATATTGATCAATTCGAGTACAGTCATTCTAAAAAATGCCAAATCAGCCATCAACCTGTCAATACTACTCTATCTTGTCCAGAAGGATATTAACAGGAATTGTTAAATAACTTGCTAAAATCCAATGATACTATGTCTGAGATAACCCCATTATCTTGCTTAGAAAGTCTGTCTAAAAAAGGAAATGAAGTTCATCTAGCATGTCTTATTCTTGATGACCCTATATTTACATGGATTGACCCCTACTTCTCCTTCAGAGTGCATAAGAATTCTCCCTTTTGTTCTAGTGGACTTCTAAAAAAGGACTTCACAGAAGAATTAAACTGGCTTTTCATGCAAAGAGTTATATACATTAAATTTTTTCACTTATTGGAACGAGATGGGTGTCTTAATGTTTAGAAGCCCAAGTTAATATAAAGAAGATGGTGCAATGAATATGGGGCAAAGGTACAACCAATCTGAAGAGAGGCAGGATATAGTTTCAAGGACATGCCTATGAAGGAAGAACATTGAAAATTCAGCAAAACATATCATCCACCCTCCAATGTCCAATTTATTTCAAATTATCAAAAAATATAATAATTGCATAGTGGTAGGGCATAGTTGGTACTTAATAAATGTTTATTGCTTTTCAACTTGCCTTCTCAATCACTTCTTACCAGTTTAATGTGGATTTTCAAAGGAAACTTCCACTAAATAGAGTAACTCAGCAATGTGGAAGAAAAAAAGGCAGCTTATAGAGGAAAGTATGGTCTTATTCAGTTGTATGTGAATGGTTTCCCATGTCTAAAATCACAAAGAAGGAGGAAGCAAATGAAATTAGAAATTTCTAGCATAAAAGGATCATCAGATCGTGGACATTGGGTTTAAATAAAGCTTAGAAAATATAAAATCCAACTCTCTCATATTAAAAATGGGTAAGTAAAACCCAAAGAAGTTAATATCTTAAAACTCATACAGCTAATAAATGTCTGCAGTGAGAATCAGATTCTGGTCTTCCCAACTCCAAGTCAGGCACTCTACTCACTACTAAGTGGCAGTTTTAAGGACTTGAACTTGTTTATGTGAACATTCCCTACTTCTTTTGGTTAAAAGTCAAACATTATTGGAGGCTCCAGTTATAAAAGAAGCCAGAATAAGTAGGGGAGCTAGTAAGGACACAATGCTATACATAGAACACTCCGTTGTAGTGGTGGTGGTTGCAAGAAATATCGAATCCAAAAAATTAATGGAATATTCTCTAATGCCAAATATTTAATAAACCATTCTTGAATTTTGCCTGACAAGGATTTTATATAATATGTAATTGCTTATTATAGTAACTGCTTATATTATCAATTAGTTCTTTAAAAACGGATGAAGCCATCCATTCCTTCAATAAACAATGAACATCTATTTTTTTGAAGTAAACACAACCATTGTTATCCACATTGCTACAGATGGCAGGATTCTAATATAAGATCTCAAAAAACAAAAACATGTAAAACACTTGGCAAACATAAAATTGCTCTATGAAACCAAGGATGGTTTTTGTTGTATAAGAAAAAGCAGTATGCCACATGGAATAGGAAGCTGGTGACCTGAGTTCAAGTAAAAAAGTATGACTCTAGTGAAGTCAATCTCGTAATGATCCAGATAACTCTCTGGAGTATAAATTGCAGAAGAGTGGCCAATCTGCACTGATAGAAGGAGATTCCTCACTAGAAATTTCCTAGAACAATGGAATCACAGATCTACTTTTAAAATTAAATAAGAAACAATTATCTAAACTTAGAAATTAAAAAGCAAATATAGATAAAAAAAAATAAGGAATTTGTAGCCCAAATTTTTAGTGTTATCAAATTGTTAGGGAATATTAACTGTTAATGTTTCTATGTTTCAGTTTCTGGGATAATACAATTGCCATAATACTAACCTGATGAGAAAAAGAAATGAAAAGAACTGGAAAGCATTTTTTTTTTTTTTTTTGCATACAAATTCTTATCAGCAACAAAGAATAAATTGTATTTGATGACTGGGTCATTTTATGACTCAACCACTGGGTTTCTATTTTAAGCAGAAAGACTGGATCATTTGGGGAATAAGAACTTGCATAGAAAAGAAAAATGCGAATAGGAAAGGCTTCAAACAAATAATTGTACTTTTCACCATATACCTTGCTGTCAAAGACAATAGTCTAGACAATTTGAGAATCAAAGGCTATCAGTAGTTCCTCACTTTGCTACTTTCACTAGTCTTTTTTTGGTTTATTTTTACAACAATAACCACAGTTTTGAGTTTAGAAAAATCATGTATAAAGAGGCATTTCTGAGATATACTCAGGGTTTCTGAATTAAGCCCAATAAAAAGGTTTACACTTGTAATTATGGAAAACTCCATATATTCGAGAAAAACAAGTAACTCTCCCTCCATCCACTCCAAAGATCACTGTATTAGGATATTTTTAATGACATAATGTGCAAAAAGAGGCAAGAACAGTAATGACATGCAAAAAAAGACCTACTTTCAGGGGTATAAATCCTGGTATAGCAAATGTATTTCCTCTCAAAAAAAAAAAAAAAAGAAAAGAAAAGAAAAGAAAATTTGGCTGTGGTAAGCTGGGAGTAGAATTAGGACAGGGATACATTAAACATGGTGCTAGGGAAAATTGAACTAGAGTAGAACAATGATACTTAGGAATGTATATTTAAGGAACTAGTTCCTTTATAGACCTAATCATAGAAAAAAGGCTAGAAAAGAAGTGCTAACTTAATTTAAAAAGTGTGGCCACACTAAGTTATTCCTTTAAAAGCTGCTAAAAAGTTCATTGATTGAATTTTTAAAAATGATATGTTCCATCTTCATGACCTTTAAAATTCAAATCACTGAATTCAGAAAAGAAAATTGAAGAGAAGCCCAGCTGCAAATGAAATATTTAAATATTATACAGATGGAGAAAAAGAAATCAGAAAAAGCCACATAAAGATGGAAAAGCAGGAATGCCACCAAAAAGGGGGAAAGAACTCGGAATAAATCAGATTGAGTAAATTGGGCACAAGAAGTGCCCCTATAGATGCTATATTTTTGACATCTGTATAGATTGGAAACCCAAAAACAGCAATCCTGTGTGTCACCTGTTTCTACATAGAAGCATGAAGCTTTTTCTTTTGGCAAAAGTCTTGTTTGACTTTAAATGTTTACTTTTTCATGATAGCAATTGGTAATTATGAGTCTTTACTATTTTGTGGTCAGTCATCAGAAATGCGGTTGGAAGAAACAATCAAAGTTGAAATATAGAGAAGAAGGGAGGGAGGGAAGAAGGAAGAGAGAGAGACAGAGAGACAGAGAGACAGACAGACAGACAGACACACACACACACAGAGAAAGAGAGAGAGGGAGAGGGAGAGTTAGTGATTCTTTATTACAAATTCCCAGGGCATACAAATCATGTCTTTATGATAAGGAAGAAGAAAAAATGGGTCATTAAACAATCCTGCAGATACACAAACAATACTACTGTTTCAGATATATATATATATATATATATATATATACAGAAACACACACACACACACACACACACACACACACACAGAAAGAGAGAGAGGGAGAGGGAGAGTTAGTGATTCTTTATTACAAATTCCCAGGGCATACAAATCATGTCTTTATGATAAGGAAGAAGAAAAAATGGGTCATTAAACAATCCTGCAGATACACAAACAATACTACTGTTTCAGATATATATATATATATATATATATATATATATATATATATATACAGAAACACACACACACACACACACACACACACACACACACACACACACACATTGATACATAAATTTGTGTGGTAGGGTGTTTATGCCAGATCTGGCAGCTTGATTGGACAAAGGAATAAAAACCATTTAATTCTTCCATGTCAAATAGACCTGTCTTTTACTAGTATGAATTTTGTATGTTCTTATTAATTTGAGTTATCTCTCTTCCTCTGGTATAAGCTCCTTGAGGACCAGAAGGGCATAAATTTTTATTTTTTTACTTTCTTGGCATCTCTTGAACTAAGAACATCCCTTGGCTGGAACAAAGTAGGTACTTAACAAATGCTTGTTGATTAAAATAGAATACTTAATTTAGAGGATGAGTAATAATTCAGTTTGTTTGGAATACAGAATTTATAAAAGGAAACAGTGTGGAAGCCAAGGTATAGAGGGGCTGTTGGACACGGCTCATCCATTTATTAGATTCAAATGGTGCTTGTGAAAGTGTGGCTCATGGAGAAATATACTGAAGAGAAAGGAATTAGCCATGCTCTGTGAAAAGCTACATCATCTATAGCCCAGAGATTCTTAAACTGGGTCATATTGACTCATAGCTTTTGTTGTAAAATACATTTTTGTAGTCATGTTTCAATAATATTGGTTTTTCTTTGTAATCGTAAGTTGGTTTTTTTATGCATTTAAAATTATTGTTCTGAGAAGGAGTCCATAAACACTACCAAGCTACCAAAGGAAAGGGGTCTTTAACAAGGTCAAGAACTGATGCTTTATCCAGTACAGCTTTGTTATCTGCATACTGACAGGAAGACAGAAAGACAGATGTTGTGAAACTAAGAGATATAATGCTGTACATCAAACTAGTCTAAAATATTATTTAAATACACCATTTTAGTAGAGCATTTAGTTATTCATTGATGGGCCGAAAGTATAGAGTTTTATGTTACAACTGAGAATATAAAAAGAGAATAAAGAAACTTGTTTTCTTTCTTCAGGTAAAAGTGGAATTTGGGGTTAAATTATCTGAGACCTTTTAATTCTTCATTTTAATTCTGTTGTTAAGTAACATATTGTAGGTTTTCTCTGTTTATACTGAAATCAGGGGTCAAAATGATTGGACTTTAAATCTATGCTAATTAGGTCATTACTGATAAAGGAAACAATTGGATGCATTGGCAACTTTCTGTTGGCTTCCATTAGAATGAGTTTAGAAGTTAGCTGGGTAGTAAATTGGATAGAGCTCTGGGTCTGGAGTCAGCAAGACCAGAGTTCAACTCCATCCTCAGACATTTAACTAGATATGTGAACTTGGACAGTCATTTAAGCTCTCTTTACTTGGAAAATGATGATAATAATAATAGCACCAATCCTCATGGGATTGTTGGGAGAATCAAATAAGACAAATTTATAAAATGCTTAGGACAGCCCTTGGTGTGTAATAGGAGTTACATAAATATTTATTTTCTTCTTCCTTCATGAGATAGGAATTAATGCCATTACTTTTGTGCCTCACCTAACATTGGCAGTTAGGTGCAGTAGAGAAAATATTGACCATAATGTGAAGAACTAGAATTCAAATTCTAGCACTCTTGAGTTTGATCACTTTTATACCTTAGTTTCCTCAACAGTGAAATAAGGGGGTTGAACTAGATGATTTCTGAATTTCAGATCCCTGGACTTATGTAGTAGGTAGCCTTTTATTAGCCAGAGAAAAGAGCTGATCAACAGAGCATCAAGTCAAGTTGTTGTAGTGTAGTTATTTAAGACACTTTAAAGGGTCTAGCTAGGAATTATCATTATATATGTTTAATCTTGTATAAGATATTTTTTACTTAGAAAATCTTACTAAATTCATTAGTTTTAAAATGAAAAAAAAATAAAGGAGCAAAATCTTTAAATTCCAGATATTAAACAATTAACTTTCTATACTTAGATGTATACTTATGTCAAATATTTCTTTTTTTTAATTGTATTTTATTTTTTCAAATAAATGTAGTTACTTTTCAATTTACCTTTGCAAAACCTTGTGTTCCTAGATGTCTACTCATTGAGACAGCTTGTTTGAGGGACACTTAACAAATCAACTACAGAATAAATCTAACAGATGGAATATGAATGTTCTATCTGACTTTGGTTTATGAAGTCATTTTAGATTCAATTTGTTTAGAAAATGGTTCTTAGAAGACTTGTGCCCTAAAGTGTTTCATGCTGACATTTAATGGTAGAGCAAGTTTCATACATTTGTCTAGTAAACTTTAGAAATATTCTGTTTATTTGTTTTAGTTTGAATGTATAAAAACCATATGAGCTCCTCCCCTTACCTATTGCACTACTCAAAAGCCATCTTCTTAATCCATTACTTTCTCATCCTCTTCCTTAGTTTCTGATGAGAAGGTGACCTTCCTTTTACTAGGTCAATATTGTATTCTGGATCCTATCCTTTGGGCTCCTCTGAGAACACTCCTTTGATCATTCTATCTTTTTCTCACATCTTCAATCTTTCCTTATCATAAGCCATTTTTACATCCTTGAATATTTGTTCAGATCTTTGCCATACTCAAAAGAAGAAAGAAAAAGATCCATTGGTCCTCAGCTTCCAAGCTATGATCCTAGATCTTTTCTCCTTTTATAACTAAATTCCAAGAAAGAGACTTTTCCAACGCTTGCCTCATTTGTACACCTTCAACCATCTTCTCAATCCCTTGTCATCTGGGTTCTGACACTATACCTTCTTGGGATCTGTTCTCCCAAATGCTAATAATAATTTCTTACTGAGAATTCAAATTGTCTTTTCTCAGACTACATTCTACTTATTCTTTCTGTAGCTTTTAATATTATTGATTCCCCTGTTGCTCCTAGATACTCTCTCCTCTTTTGTTTTCTTTGACACTAGTCAGATGAAGAAACATTTATTAAGCACCTGCTATGTACCTGACACTGTGCTAACTGTTGGAGATACAAAAAAAAAATAAAATAGAAAAATAGTCCTTGCTGAAGATGCTTCAATAGTAAGCCTTTCAAGTTACCAATAAATCAAGTCAACTAATTCTTCAGTAAGTAAATTACAGAGCTTTTTTTTTTTTTATAATAAAAAGAGAAATAAATTTTAAAATAAAAAATAGGGAACTTATTTTTAATGTAATTCATTTGAACAAGACAGGTTTCTCACCCCAAATTCATGCTGTTGACAATATTTAGCTATCAAAGTGAAATTATACTATGAGTTTTTGCCCTAGAGGTGATGCCTTTTGTAACCAGAAAAAGTACTGAGAAATAGAAACCACGGTTTGGAGCAAGCAGTCCCTCCCTTCATTTTCCTGCTTCACATCTTACAAGATTCCATTATGTAATTTAGACTTAAACTCTAGTTCAAGAAAAAAAAGGAAGCTTATCAATGAAGCCTAGAAAGAGAAACTTAGCTCTTAGCCAAACTCGATTTCTCGAACTGCTAAAAAGTGAAATGTAATATTTAAAAATTGACATAATCCTATCATTATTTTATTCTACAAAGATACATATCTTATTCTAAATTATCTACTGTTAAATGATAGTTTTATCAATATATCAAATCAAATCAAGTTTGTCTAAAATCTATATCATAAAATGTTTATCTGACTTACCTATTAGAATTAGCTTTTCCTAAAGGGAAATTAATCCTACAAACTAAATATAACCAAAGTAATTAGTACTGATTTTCTCTTCATAGTGTGATGTTGGATTTGGGCTAAATTTTTCTAGAATGTAGCACAGTATTCCATCCACTGTTACCTACCTGACACCTCCCTTTGAATGTCTAGTAGGCATCTCAACTCTAAAACAAAACATTATATTTTCCCCCATATCCATCCTTCCTCCAAACTTCCATATTACTATTCATGGCATCAGGATAATTCCTGTTACCCATATATACATCCTCAACAAATCCTTTCTCATCCCCTTCCCCAAATCTCTTTCGATTGTCTACTCTTGTTCATTCTACTTCTTACATGTTTTTCCTTCTCATCACTCAATTTTGGGAGTTCAACTCTCACTTGAAATATCACAGTGGTGTATTAATTGATCTCCATGTTTCCAATACTCTAAAACATTCTGCACCCAGCTAGAAGTGATATTTTAAAAACACAATTCTAACTAAATCACTTCCCTTCTCAAAAATTTTCAGGGATGCTCTGTTACCTGCAAGACAAAATATAAAATCTTCATTGCAGACATTAGAACTCTCTAATGCTAGACTGCTACCTATCTTTATGATCTTATTTGAAATTACTTCCCTTCAGGCACTCTTTGTTTCATTCATATTGTCTTGCTAGCATTTCCTATACACAAAATTTCATATTCTTACCCATGGCTTTACACAAACTGCCCTTTACAATTATCTCCCTCCTTACCTCTACCTCTTGGAATTCCTTCAAGATTCAGTATCTCTGACTTTCCTGAGCTAACCCACATTTGACATTCTTTTCCTCTTTAAATGACTTTGTACATATCTATATTTATTTATCTGTGTAATATTGCAATCCCCAAGTAGAATATCAGTAAACTCCTTGAAGATGGGAATTATTATTTGGGGGGAAAATGAGAGGGAAAGAAATATTTATATGAATAGTACCTAGCATAGTGTCTTGTACATTTGATATATTACTTTCAAATGATGAGATGATAATATTATGCTGAAATCATTTAGGGACATTTCTTATGGCCACAAGAAGCCCATTTAATAAAAATACTATTTCTATATAGCTGTAGACATAATATAGCATTGCTAACTCATTAGTAATAAAATAAAACTAGTGTGAGATTCCACTTTATGAAAACAATAAAAACATTTTTGAAACCTTAGAGTATTTGAAGATTTTTTTCTGAGGATTTTCCCAGCAGTTTCTTCCTTAGAAATAAGGAGAAAACAATAATTCAATAATCAGTTGAAGCAGAATTCAGTTCTTCCCAAGCCTAGGAAATATTTTATATTCATATTCTTTTTTAAAAAGCACATGCAATTTAAAAAAAAATCCCATATAGACAAAATGTGAGGTGGGGAGGTTATTTGGAAAGATTTTTAAAATGACTTTTTAATCAGTAATGTCTCTGGAAGGGTAAATTCAAAGCATCCACACAAATATAAATATTTTGAGATAGTATTCAAATGCATATATTCATCCTAAAATATGCATTTTTCTTATTAGCATACATTTGTATTCCAAGTGGATCCAATCTAAGAGTAAAAGGTAGAAAAGTATACTAAAATATTTTTTCCAAAGTGAATCTCCTACAAAAAGTCAAGTCTGCAGCTCACTGGGAATGAAAAAGCCTGACTGCTAAAGGCTGGGCCCATGAATGTGGGTGCCATTTTTTTCCCTTTCAAAATGTGACTCATGCTGAGGTCATTTAAGTGAGCTATAAATTGCCTTCTAGGTGGAGATTACTGGCTTCTTCATGCCTAGAAAAAGTTTTAGCTTCAAAATTCTGTTTAAACTAGTAGGAGTCATTGGTAATAGATAGGTTTAATGTTTCCTAGGAAGAATGAATGGGGAAAACATTATCCTTAAATATACTTTGCAAAATAGCAAGTTGGATAACAAGAAAAGTCATAAAATTGAAGGCATTGTGAGTACACTGAGTAAAACTGACTTTAGTGTTCAACAAGGACGTTATTTGTATTTAGTCTTAAATTAGAAAGAAAAATTAACCACCACCTTCAATACCAATAATACATTTTAAGCAATTTGGACATTTTTCACACCTCCACAGATTTTGTGCTCCTACTTGTGAATAAACATTTGCAAGGATCATTACCCAGAAGTCATTTGAAATGTAGAATGATAAGTAAAAAGAATACCTTCAATTCATTTTATGTGTAATCTTATGTGATCTTTCCTTTTGCATTGATGAAAAATGTTTCTTAGCTTATAGTATCATGCCCTAGAAAATTGGGTATTTTTCCATATTTTTGAAATATTTTACTGGTCTTGATCTTCAAAATGTTTATCAAACCAGCCCATCTGTTCCTTTAACAATTTCTACTCCAATAATGAAGAAAAAAAATTACTTATATAGATTAAAAATAAGACCTTCATTTTAAATTACATTTCTCATAATATAAACTCCAAAAAATTAATAAAAAGAACATAGCACTCATTTGTTAAATGTGAATAATTTACTATTTCAGAATTGAATTACTTCTGAAACAAGAATGTCACTTATTCTAGAAATAAAATGTTATCATAGCATATTTTTCATATATACCATTAAATGCCTACATGTATATACAACATGATAGCCTTACAAATAGCCTCACAAAATTAAACATGTTGACCACCCTCAAAACATTTTTAGTATGACATCCTCCCAAGAGGTCAATAAAACATAAACAATAAAAAAATTAGTTCAATAACCTTTTAGTGAACCTGTGATTTCATCAATGTAGAGCAAAGGCAGCATGTTGTAGTGGGATAAATTGCTGAACATGGAAACAAGACCTTGATTTGAACCACACCCTTAGTAATTATATGACTATGATCAAGTAACTTTACTGCTCTGAATCTCATTTTCCTCATTTATAAAATAAAGTGGCTAGACTCATTGATGTCTAAAGTAGTCTAAAGTCTAGATTTGTGATCCTATACCACTTTCTTCACCAATGTATTTTTTAACCCACCCCAGCCTTTGCACCTTATGTAATCCTTGTCCATGTCATTCCATACCTCTTTCACAATTTTCCACAGTTTTATGAAAGGTATCCCTGTAATTCTCTTGCAACTGTGTTGATACAATGAGAGCTCAGAAATAAAGATTTTTTAACTATTATTAAAATTCATTTTACCGATGAAGAAACTGAGGAGCACAGTGCTAAGTAACTTACCCAGATACTATAACGTCCTTACAATGTCTACTGATATGGATCTTTTTATATCTATTTAGTCAAATATAATTGCTTTTCCAATTTTTTTTCTTTCCTCCTTAATTTAAATTTTTACTTCTCCATACACATCTTAGGAACTATAATGAGTCCAAAAGTAGTGGTTCCATTATCCTTGGCAGAGAAAAAAAATCTGTTGAAATATTTTTTTCTGATAAACCATTTTTATCCTAGAACTGAAAATTAAAATGCACATAATTCACATATTATCAGAAAGATGATGGAATTAAAATATGGAATAAAATCTACAACTATCAATATTTATTGTGATGGTTTTGTTTTATTTTTGTTGTGCATTTGAGACAATGAGATAATAAATCCATGCAAAAACAAAGAAAATTCACATAAACAAAAAGGTTAAGAAATACTAGGGAAAATAAAAATAAATAGTTTTTTGCAAATATTTTCCAACTCATATAAATATGGACTCAATTCAATTTAAATAAAATATGGACTAAATCCTAACTCAAATAAAAATATTTTTAAAAAGCTGATAGAAAAAAAATCATTCCCACTAAGAAATAAATAAAAATATTTAATGGCAATTTTTATTCTTAGAGCAATCAACATTTTAGCAAGCAAATATGTCTCAAGTCAAATGGGTAATAGAAAATGCACTAGCTTTTAGTAGACTCACCTGAATTCTATTGTTATACTCTAATTCTAACTCTGCCATTACAAGTTTTGTGACCTTAAATAAGTCCCTTCACTGCTTTGTGACTCATTTTCCTGACCTCTAAAATGGGATAAGTAAACTCTCGACATGTTCCCAAAAAGTCTTTTCAAACTTCAACATTAAATGTTTCTATTGCATATTTTTTAAAAATTAAAACAGAGCAAACTTTAGTTTAAGCAAGAGATATCTGGCTACAAATAATTTGTTTACAAGAACAAGACACGTTTCAGAAGTCATCGTATTTTCTTCCTTTTTTTTTTCTTGAGAATGCATCAATTTGTATTCAGACACAATCAGTTCCTTCTCTGAGTATGAATAGGATTTTTCATCATTAGTCCTTTAGAGTAATGGTGCATCATTGTACTTCTGAGAATAACAAAGTCATTTACAGCTGGTTATCCCAGAACATTACTATTACTTTCTATAAAGTACATTTCACTTTGAGTTCATGGAGGACTCTTTTTTTCCCCCGAGGACATTCTGCTCATCATTTCCCATAAAACAATAATATTCCATCACAAACATATACCACACTTTATTGAACCATTTGGCAATTGATGGTCATCCTCTTAATTTCCAATATTTTTTTGTTCTGAGAAGAGAACTAAATATGTTGTATATATTTAGGTCATTTCCTTTTTTTTGGATTTCTTTTGAATTCATGCTTGTAGTAGCATTGTTAGGTCAAAGGATAAGCATGAATTTATAGGGCTTTGGACAAAGATCATATCTTTTGATCATTTATCAGTTGAGGCCTGACTCTTATTTTTTATAAATTTGATTCAGTTGCCTCTGTGTTTGAGAAGTGAGATCTTATCAGAGAAACTTGCTTCGAAATTCTTTTATAATTACTGTTGCTATGTATTTTCTCCCATTTATTCTCTCTCTCCTTTCACCTGGTCCCTCTTCAAAAATGTTTTGCTACTGAACACTTCTTTCCCAATACACCCTCTCTTTTATCACCCTCCTGCCTTCCCATATCTCATTCCACTTTTATTTTCCAGCAGGGTAAGAAAGATTTCTATATCCATATTGAGTATTTATATTATTTCCTATTTGAGTCAGTTCTGATGAGAATAAGGTTCCCTCATTTCCCCACTTCCCCTCTTTTTTATAGCAGATAATTTGTACCATTACACTTTTCCCTTTCTCTTTGTCCCAGTACATTCCTCTCTCACCCCTTAATTTAATCATTTAAAAAATATGTTATTCCTTTATATTCAATTCACATCAATGTCCTCTGTTTATATATACTTCTTCCAACAATCATAATAATCAGAAATTTCTAATGAGTTACAAGTATCATTCTCCCATATCCGACTATAAATAGACTTATTAAATCCCTTATGATATCACTTTCCTGATAACCTCCTTATGCTTCTCCAGAGTCCTGCATTATAAAATCAAATTTTCTATTAAGCTCTGGTTTTTTCATCATGAATGCTTGAAAATCGTCTATTTCATTGAATGATCACTTTTTCCTCTGAAGGATTATTCTGTTTTGCTGAGTAGGTTGTAATTATAGCTCCATTTCTTTCTGTAATATCATATTCTAAGCCCTCTGGTCCTTTGTAGAAGCTGCTAAATCTTGTGTTATACTTACTGTGGCTCAACTATATTTGAATTATTTTTTTTGTGGATGCTTGCAATAGCTTCTCCTTGACTTAGAAATTTTCATTCTCCGATATTTTTCAGGGGGTGATCAGTGGATTCTTTCCATTCTATTTTACCTTCTGGCTCTAGAATATCAGGACAACTTTCCTTGATCATGATTTGGAAGATGATATCCTTTTTTCTGATCATGATTTTCTAGTAGACCAGTAAATTTTAAATTCTCTCTCTGATTTTCCAGGTCAGTTGTTTTTCCAATGGGATAGTTCAAATTTTTTCCTATTTATTCTTTTTTTTTTTTTTGCTTTTGCTTTTTTGTATTTTGATTTCTCATAAAGTCATTAGTTTCCATTTGCTCAATTCTAATTTTAAGAAATTGTTTTCCTCAATGAATTTTTGTACCTCCTTTCCCAATTGCTCAATTTTGATTTTTAAGGCATTCTTCTCATTAGCTTGTTATATATTTTTTTACACCTCTATTAATGCTTTTCCTAATTTTACTCTCTCTCTCTCTCTTACTTGATTTTCATAATACCTTTTGAACGCTGCCATGGCATGAGCTAAATTTTTATTTTTCTTGGAAGCTTTGGATGTAGGAGATTTTATTTTGTTATCATCTGTTGAATATGTGTTTTGATTTTCCTTGTCACCATAATACTTTTCAATGGTCAGAAACATTTTCTTTAGCCCAGTCATTTTCCTAGCCTATTAATCAGCTTTTAACTCTTTATTAAAAGTAGGGCTCTGATTCCAAGGAGGAGAGTACTGTCCCAAGATTTAGGGATTTTGCACAACTGCCTTTTTAAAGATGCTTCTAGGGACCTAATCACAAGCACTCTTTTCTGCCCTAGAGCCATTAGAAGTGTCCTTGAACCCCTGTAACTATAAAATCTAGTGTGCTAAAAGAATAAAATTCTACTTTGTTGACACTGGGGCTGGGGCTGGGGCCAGAGCTGGGGCCAGAGCTACAACTGGTGCAGCCTGTGCTGGGACTACATGCTAGTTCCACCATTTTGCCACATACTTTCTCTACTGATCTTTCAGTCCTTCTTGGTATCTCTGGGCTTAGAAGTCCAGAAACCACTAGAAGAGCCACCCGATTCAGATTTAGAGGTCCTGCCTTGCTAACTCTGGGGCCAGGGCTGAGGCTGGGACTAGGGCTGCCATGGCCTGCACTGGGACTGCATGCTGGACTCCCACCCTAGTTTTACAGACCTACTCTGCTAAACTAAATTGCCTTTGACTGGAAAATATTCTACTCCATAGTTTTGGGTTTTCTGATGTCCTAAAATTTGTTTAGAGTCATTATTTAAAGGATTTTGGAGGGGTTTGGTAGAGAGGCTGGGTAAATTCCTGCCTTTAATCCATCTTGGTTCCACCTCTCTATTGCATAGTTTCAATAATATTCTAACAACCATCTGACTTTAACCCAGAAAGACCTGCATTCAAATTTCCCTTCAGATACCCAAGAGCTATGAGATCCTGAATTAGTTATCTAACTTTTCTGGCCTCAGTAAAATGAGAGGGTTTCCACATGTTCCTCATCTATAAAATGAGGGGTTAAATTTAATGGCTTCTATGGTCCCATCAGCTTTAAATTGATGATCCTAGTGAGAAAATTTGAATTCTAGTCGTGAATCCATCCTAACTTTACTAAACATGGAATTTAATCACTGATTATCTTAATTTCTTTATCTAAATGAAAATAATAATTATGATTATTATTAATAATATTTGCTCTAATTACTTCAGTCAGGTAATATTAAAATTAGCTTTCAATTTCAGTACATTAGAATTATCTTTACTTATTAGAAAAGTACATTTATACCCCTCTTAAACAATAGAACCATTTCAGTTATTTTTAGAATGTATTTATAGAATCACATTGTATTATGGATTTGTAGAAGGAAAAGATGAAGAGCAATTTGTACATTTTATTGAATATTGAATAAGATTAATTAACTATAGAGTAAGCTCTTTTAGGGAAGGGGATATTCTTCATTTTTTTTCTTCATAGCTCCAATAGCAGTTAACAAAGGTTCTGGCATTCCAATCCATTTAGACAAGCATTTATTAAGCAACTACTATATGCCAAATACTGGGGCAGACTTTTGGGATACAATGACAAACTAAAACAATCCTTGCTTCCAATGATCTTGCACTAGAATGAATATCAATTGGATTTTTTTTTTTAATTAGACTCTAAAGGACAACATGCTATCCCTTCCCAATCCCAGTGATTCTGTATTCATTCACTCACTCTTCCTCTTTCTCCCATTCTCATGTGTTTTTGTAGATAAAAGTAATGATGTAGGAGAGGTATGCTATAAATGCAGCTGAGTAGTTTGGGATTCAAGTTAAATAGTAATTATCTGATTAGGAAGATAGTTTCCCATTCTGTAAACATTTCATCACACAGCTTGTGCTGAAAGGACAACTGGAAAGACTCAGGGTTAGAATTTAGTAAGATTTAAAAGCAACATCAACATTCTGTAGTCTCTGATCAGTGTATTTCAGAGTATGTATAATTTGGGGTGAAGGAGGCATTTGTCATCCTTTCTCATAATGTTGGTCTTTGAGACTTCCTTAATCTAACCTTTCAAAAAATGAATGATATCAACACTAACTAATTAGTGGGATGGTGAATTATTCCAATCTATCTGAAAAACGATTTAGAATAATGTAAAAAAAAAAAAAAAAAAAAAAAAAAAAGAAAAAAAAAAAGCATTGACAAAATTGTTCTTTGAAATATCACATTGCTGGACATACACAAGGAAGACAAAAACAGAAAATTCTTACAAATACAAAAATTATTCACATAATACAGTTATTCTTTCCACCTTGTGACTTTCTCCATCATGATTTTGATATAATGTGTGTCAGCATAACAAATTTTAGGAGTTTTGTGGAAATTGTAGACAACATACAAAGGACAGCTAATGACACAGAAAAAAGTTTAGAAATTCAGAAATGCATAACATATTTGTATCAATCAAAATTTTATAATATAGTGTTGTAAATATGCCATAAGAGAAAAAGAAAAAAATAGATTTCTTCTCTGCTATGAAGGGGAGGACCAAAAAACTCTACATGAAAGGGATTAACTGTACTTTTTTTTTTTTTTTTCTTTTTTTTTTGCATTGGCAGAGAATTTGAAAGAAAGTAGTTGTCCACTGATGGAGGAGTGACTAAATAAATTATAGAACAGAAATAAAGTGGCATATGATTGTACCACAAGAAATAATAAATGTGAAGTATTCATGGAAATGTGGGAAAGTGTATGAATTAATGCAGAAAAACAACCAGAAAAATTATATTGCAATAATATAAGTGGGAAGAAGAATAAAACACACTGAAGTTCATATAATTATGACCAAATAGATCAAGAGAAGAAATGAGAAAATTAACTTCCCTCCTTTTATTGAAAAGATGATAGGAAATGAATATGGAATAATGCATACACTGTTGAGTGAGTTCAATGTGTTGGTTAGATTTTCTGAACTTTTTTTTTAAACTATTATAAGAAAAGGCTCATTTTATAGAGGATAGAGAATAACTCAGAAAAGAATGTGATATAAAAGCAAAACATAAATAAAATACTTTAATAACATAAAATGCATTTGTTTCAACCATATCTACCTTTATTCTCTCTAGAATTTCCTCCCCTTTTAATGGCTTATCATTTCATTAAAAACACAAAGACATTATGTGAAGCAAACATATTTAGACTATTTGTCAACCCAAATATATCATTTAAAGTAAATTAAGAGAAGAAATAGAGAGACAATTGGCAAAAAAAAACTTCTGAATTCATCATATTCTTCACAAGTTGATTTTAAAGCTCAGCTATTGTCATTATAATCAAAAAGAATAATCACCCATAAATAAACTCATACACACACACACACATATCGCATAAATAGCATAGCACTGTTGATCTCAAACAGAACATCCTAAATAAGCATCCCTTAGACCTAGAATCAAAATGGAATTGGAATTGCATTTCCTTGGAGCACTTATTTAACTCTAGAGACTTTGGCTGAAGGCTGTTATTGCTATTGGTGTTCTTCAATAACAGTAGATGAACAACAACAATATTTAGCTATATGATCCCTATGTCATTCAACATTTCTGGATTATGGGGATAACATTAACACCTAATCTTATAGGATAGTGGTGAGAATCAATAAAATAGTCATCTAAAGTTTTCCATAAACCATCACTTAATTAAGAGTTATTTTTATTTCAATGTTTAATAGTGCTTTGTAATACTAATTTCTTCTTTTATTTGCTACTTGAAATAAACCAAATTTTGACTCTTGCAAATAGTATTTTGGGTTATTATTTTTAGTCATTTAACTTCAATTCAATAATCTTTCTAAAATTATTTTTAACATTCATTTTTTTATAAATTGAACTACAAAGTTTCTTTATCCCTTATCCCTTCTCTCTTTACCCCTCCCCTATGCATTAAAAAGGCAAGAAATATGATTTAGATTATACATGTGAAATTATACAAAATAGTTACATATTAGTAATTTAACAAGCTTTTAAAAGCACATACTATGAGCCAGATATTTATCTAAGTAATAGAGAAATAGAGACTAAAATGAAAACAGTATATGAGAGAATTATATTCTACACTTTACAATTCATTTTCTCCAATCTATTAAAATCTAGATTCAGTTACATGGAGTTCTTTCTGTTCCTGAATTTCCTTCTCTTATATGTTAGATTAATACAGATTTTGTTCCTTTAAAACTAAGAGCCTAAAGTTTAAAGTAGATAATTAATTAGCTTTAGAGCTCAATTAGTAATCAAAAGCTATTCAAGTGGGGGAAAAAAGATAGCAAACATCTAAAAAGGCTGAATGCCAGATTTCAGAAGAATTTCCCAAATTCATTCTCTCCCATTACTGTTTAAGTGAGCATTTGCAAAATCACTTTCTACATTCACATTAAGTTGGTCTATGATAAGTAATTACAAAGGATGTCTAATGATATGTATATTAAGTTATTGGTTTTCAAAAGTTACTTGGGTGGTGTTAGTTTCACACTTCGGTTATGTTTTGATGGTCTGCAGCTTTTAAAAAGATCTGATGCTAATGAACAGAACCAGCTACACCCAGCAAAACAACACTGGGAATTGTATGTGGACCCCAACATAGCATTTACACTCTTTCTATTATTGTTTGCTTGTATTTTTTATTTTCTTCCCAGGTTATTTTTGTCTACTTTCTAAATCCCATTTTCCTTGTGCAGCAAGATAACTATATAAATATGCATACATGTATTGTATTTTACATATACTTTAACATATTTAACATGTATGAGACTATCTGCCATCTAGGGGAGGAGGTGGAGGGAAAGAGGGGAAAAGCTGGAACTGAAGTTTTTGCAAGGGTCAATGTTGAAAAATTACCCATGCATTTGTTTTGGCAATAAAAAGCTATAATAAAAAATAAGGCAACAATGAAAAAAATAACAAAAAAATAAAAAGTTAGTCTCTTAGGTTTAAATTTGTAATAAAATAATCCTCAGAAATCTCACCTAAAGAACATTTATTAAAGACTTGTGAGAAGTAAGAAACCACAAAGTATACAAAGGCAAAATGAGGAACAGTTCTTGCCCTCGAGAACAGGTGGAGGTAAAAACTTGAAAGATCTTACAGAATCATTTAAGAACCCTTATCCCAAATTCTCTTCACTTAGACCTATATGTAAAACCTTTCAAAATAACTGATGTTCAAAATGTTAATATTTCTTTTGTTCCCATTTAGGTGTATTTCCTTGGATGCTTTTTTAAATTTACTTTCCAATTTTTGAGAGGGAAAGCATGATTTCTGTTTCAAATCACTGTTATAATTATTCATACAGAATCAGAAAACTCATCACAATTTATAAATTATAAAATTAGTTCATGCCCTGGTATTCTCCAATTAAGCATCTGGTAGTTGCATTTTTGGCTAGATTTCTTGTCTTCTGTTTGTGGTATGCAATAAAAACCCCTAAAAACCATATATATTTAGAGTAGTGGATTTATATAATTCTAGAGAGGCAAAAAGAAGCTAATTGAGATGATTACAATTACAATAAAGTAGCAGGACACAAATAAATACACAAAAATCACCAATATTTTTACACATCACTAAAAAACCTCAGGGAGAAAAATAATGACAGAAATTAAATTCAAAATAACTACAAAATGCATAAACTATTTGGGTATTAGCCTACCAGAACACACCCAAAACTTAAATAAATGTAACTACAAAACTCTCTTTATAGAAATAGAGAAAATAATTTAAAATTTGGAGAGATAATATTCATGATTAATCCTTAAAGTCAACTACTATAACAAAAATGTTAATACTACATAAATTAATTTGAAAATTTGCTACCATACCAATTAAAATACCAAGATCATACTTTATAGAATTAGACAAAATGGTAAGAAAATTCATATGAAAGAACAAAAGGTCTAGAATCCTAAGGGGAAGAGAGAGAGACTCTCTGTCTCTCTGTTTCTCTCTCTCTCTCTCTCTCTCTCTCTCTCTCTCTCTCTCTCTCTCTCTCTCTCTCTCTCTCTCTCTCTACCTCTCTATGTGTTTACAAGAATTACTGAGAAAAGTAGAAAACATTTTGGCAGAAATTAGTGTTAGACTTGCATTTTATACTATATATTAAAAAAGCTTCATGCATAGAAAGTATAGCATAATTTGTAAAATACAATTGATGATCAAAGATGAAGCATATAATATAAAAGAAAAGAAAATGACAAATGTTGGAGGAAATGTGGGAAAACTGGGACACATTTTATGTAATGTGGAGTTGTAAATTGATCCAATCATCTTGGAATTATATCTAAAAGGCAATAAAACTATGCATACTTTTTTGATCCAGTAGTACTAATACTAGGTCTATATCCCAAAGAGATGATTAAAAAGGGGTAGGTAAAGGATCCACATGCAGAAAAATATTTATAGCAGTTCTTTTTTGTGGGAGCAAAGAATTAGAAACTGAAGGTGTGTCCATTAATTGGGGAATGGGTGAACACATTCAGAAAAATCTGAATTTATATGAACTAAAGGGAAGTGATCAGAGAATCAGAAGGACATTGTAAATAATACTAGCATAGATTTAGCTCTTTTCAGAAATACATGAATTAAATTTAATTCCAAAAGACTTGAGATGGAAAATGCCATCCACATCTAGAGAACTTGAGGTGGAATCTAGAGAACTATAATTCTGAATGCAGGTTGAAGCATTCTACTTTAACTTTTTTGTTTTGTTTTGTTTTGTTTTCCTTTCTCATGGTTTCCCCTTTTGGCCTGATTCTTCTTTCAAAACATGACTATGGATATATGTTTAACATGATTGTACATGTATAACCTATATCAGATTGCTTGCTGTCTTGGGGAGGGGAAAAGGAAGGGAAGAATGGAGAAAAAAATGGAACTCAAAAATAAATGTTAAAAGCTATCTTTACATGTAATTGGAAAAATAAAATAAAACACTTTTGAGGGCAAAAAAATAAAGATGAAGAATATCCCTAAATTTCATTTCTATGGTGGATTTGCTGAACTTTCTGCATCTTTCAACTCTATTAATGTCATTTATCAGCATCTTCTTCTTCCTCCTCTTCATTGTTATCATCTGTCTCTTGAAATCTTTGAGTCTATTTGAAAATGATTGCTCTTGACCTTGCCTTGTCTTGAACATGAGAAAGACTTAGACAAATTACAAGCTGCAACTTAGACTCTCAAATGTGTTTTCTCCATTGTCATCTGTTGAATATTTTCAATCCTTGATCCTCATACCACATTTATATACCTCAATCCAATCCCAGGATAGTGTCCAGAGGGACAACTACCCCACTTCTCAGTAATGTTGGGGGAAAAATATGTGAAGAAATAATTGTAGCTACCACTAATGTAACCATTGAAGATGTGCAAAGAACTTATCATATGCTACATTCTTTTTGATAATCTTCATATGAGAAAATTGGAGCTTAAAAAATAGTTAAGTGAGTTGCTCCAGGTCACCTATAACAAAAAATACCTAAGTCATCCACTGCATCCCTGAGCCATTGCCAGCCACCTTGATTTTTGTCTTGACAATGGACTTAATGGTTCTGTAAGATAGTGAGGCTGACAACTTAGTGCAACTCTACTTCCTAAAATTCCAATTCATGCACAAGCCAAGATATCATCTCATGATATAATTGGCTCTCTTCAAAAACAATGGATGAGCAATAAGTAGGGATACTGGATTTGAATCAGATCTTCTTGAATGCAGCTACAATGCTCTCTCCTTAATACTAATGCTGTTGAATCAAAATGAAATGGGGCTACTACACAAAAGGATCCTTCTAAGTCTCATATTGACTTAGAAAAACACATATGGTTATTATGTTTTTTTTGTTTTTGTTTTTTTTTTTTTTCATTGTGTTTGTATTTGGTTTTGTTAAATATTTCCTGTTATATTTTGATTTGGTTGGACACAGTTGGCAATGTTGTAGGTAACATGCAGCCTATAGGCCACAGATTTGATACTTCTGCTTATACCACTTTTTGGCTCATCTATAAAATACAAACTCAAATAATAAAACACCACATAATAATACAATTATATTTATATTTATAAAGAACCTTCTTCATAACAACTCTAAAAGGCTGCTATCTCTATTTTCCAGATGAGGAAACTAAGACTAAAGTTATTTAATTTTTACACCTAATGAATATTTAAATCCAGAACTGTACCAGGCCTTCCAACTCTAGATCTAGCACTCTTCTCACTAAATGATCCTGCTTTACTCTCTGGCTATAAATACTTTCTGGCTACAAATCCATTGGCATTCAGCATGTAATAGCCAGAAAGTTGGATTCCAAGTACAATCTTAATATATATACTAAAGTAGCCTTTTTGGTATGACTGTCAAATCATTCCAAAATAAGAGTTATTCAACACATCAGAACAGCCAGACTTTCAAGGCCAGTAGGAGGTTGAGTAGAAATTATGCTAATTATGAGAATAACTGTGATTATTAGCATGATAAAGATTATTCCCATTTCCCACAGCAAACATTTCAACTTCATAAAGTTATAAATGGAAAATGGCTTAAAAGATTGAATTTGTGCATCTGTATCTGCATATTAAAAATAAAGTCTCCTACCAGAAAGCATTCCACCTAGAAATCTTACCAATTATCCATTAGTTTTTTTTTTTTTTTTACTAAGTTTGTTTTGTTTTCTTTTCATGGAAGAAGAGCTTTTCTGCTTTGAAGTCCCATCCTTCCCTAGTAGTACTCACTTCCTCCAGAGATTTCTGTCTAAATCCTCTTAATGAATAAGGTGCTCACATCCTTTGTTCTGCATAATCTTATAGAAACTTGGTACCAATCATGACTCTGATGTGATTAAGGCCCTTCCCTTTGCAACCAGAGTGCCAGGTGTTGTAATATATCAACCAGGTAGAATCTTTCCTCTCTCTAGAATCTAGCAATATTTCATCCTAGTATATCCTCAGTTGGAAGGAAGACCTTCACAATCCTTTAAGAGGCAGAGAGATACCAATAAACAATGGGAAAAGCAGAAAGAAAAGGGGAAGTATTCCTCCCCAAAATTGAATAAGGTTTTCTCTGAACTGACAGAGGAAAAAGAAAAAAAAAAACTTTCCTTCTTTCCCTCCTCTACCCCACTCCCAAGTCCTTTGAGAGGCAGTTAGTTCCTGTGCTTTATTTAAAAAAAAAAAAACTCCCCTTTGCAAAAGTTTCTCTTTCCAGATGCCACCAGTTTAAAGTTATCTTCCCCTTTTTCATGAAGAGGAATTCTCAACCTGAGCAGATATGTTCCCCAACGGGATATAAGAAGTTGGTCAGTGGTTATTGGATATATTTTTAGTAAATAATAAATTATTCTAATGAAATATTTTCAAAGTGGTTGTGTTAATGAAAAAATACATTTAACCACTTTGGAAAGCTAAAAATATTGCTACATACTAAAATTTTCTTTACAAAACAAAACTTAAAACATGGTATACTCTAGAATTTGATTCCTTTCATATTTTATATCAAATAGGGGCCATTGAAAGATTTTGCTGAAAGCCAGGATACAGGGATCAAAATTTTTTAGGAATATCTGGACTAGAGCATTTTGTACAGTAGATTTAGGATGAAAAAATCTGGGCTTCATATCTTAGTCTTCTTATTATTGATGTGGCTTTGAGCAAATCATCTAATTTAATTTGTTTGCCCTCTATTTTCTCAAGTCTAATGTAAAATGATTTATTAGCTGATTAGCTGACCGCAAAGTTTATTCCTGCTCTAAGCTTATATTATCTCCTTTGGCCCTATTATACTTAGTATTCACCTTTGGTCCTATCATAATCTTCTCTGCATTATACTTTATGTGTACATGTGGAATCCTTCTTCAAGTGAAGAAGCTATTACTTTTTTTTTATCCTTGTATTTTCAACTCTTAACACTATGTATACCTTGACCATCGTAAAAGTTAAATGAGCCAATTTTAATAGTTCTAAAGAGATAAATAGATGAGTAAATATGATTCAACAATTGTCAAATTAAATTAAATCTATTATTAAGTTTCTAAAGCTTCTTTAATATGTGAAAAATTTCCATTCATTTTTACCATTTAGAATAGAAACATTTTCTGAAGAGTTTAAGTGATATGGACATCTGTTCACAGAATTTCTCCTGATTTCTTAAACCTGAATCCCCTATCCCTCCTCCATAGTCCCCAAACCCAGGAGCTCTGCCCTTCAGTTTGACTTTTGCTGCTGCAGCAAAAAAAGAAATACTGTGTTTATGATTAAATATTGGATTGACAGGGTTGATTTTTTTCTAAGCTGATATCTGGTTACAAGGCACTCTTCTGATGTGATAGAATGTTGATAGAATGTGATATAGTTTTCTATGTAATTTGTTTTCAAAAAAGTGAATAAAATTCTTGATGCCCTTAAAAACCTACTAAAGGAACCAAACGGAACAAAACAAAGCCTCTAGTCCTGCTTGGAAATGCCAAAAAATTAATTAAATTTCTAACACCAGATGTTATTTTCCATTATCGCAGAGGTACGGTGTTACTTCTAATGCCACAGAGAGGTCATTGGACTTAAGAATTGTGAGTTAGACACCATAGTGCAGGGGCTGTGATATTGGCAGGGGATGTATGGATAAACCTGACTCATTCACCTACTATACAGGCACAGAGTTCTTGTTCTTTCTTTCCTCAGAACTGTTAAAGGTCAGCACACAGCCTATTTATCACCTTTTATACCTTGGGCAATGCTAATAAAAGGAGCTCATGAGGCACCTTAAGATTTTCAAAACCAACAGTATCCCTTACCCCATTTTTTTCTTCATCACAACCCTGAGACATAGGCACTATGGATATCATAATCTCCATTTAACAGATGATAAAACCAAGCTCAGAGAGGTTATATAACCTGCTCATCTTCATGCAGTGATCAGTAAAGTTATGACTAGAGGCCAGGTGTTGCCTGGCTCCAAGCTGAGCATTTTTTGACTGAATAAAGACAATAATGGAGACATTCAGGTCCCAGACCTTTGCTCTTAAGGTTAAGACAAGCATCCGTCATTAACTGTCTGTAGAACCTTCCCCCATGTGAGGATTTGTTTTCTTATTGGTGCCATCCAATTTTACTGTTCTATAGTTTCTTAAGTTTCATGTAACTTTGAGGTTTCTCTTAGATCTATTGTTAATGGTCATAAATTTTATTCATAAATTATTATTGGGTATCACTGCTTTATACATGTATATATCCTATCAAAGCAAATGACACATATTTCTTGTTTTTTTTTTTTGTGGTTCAATAATTATTTGACTCTTTAATAATATACACTCTTCATAACCTCATTTGGATTTTCTTTTTTTCTTCTGCTCTCCCTTTCTTCCTTCACCTTCCTTCCTTCCTTCCTTTCCTTCCCCCTCTCTTCTTCCCTTCTTTCTTCCCTTCTTTCTTCCCTTCTTTCTTCCTTTCTTTCTTTCTTTCTTTCTTCCTTTCTTTCTTCCCTTTCTTTCTTCCTTTCTTTCTTTCTTTCTTTCTTCTTTCTTCCTTCCTTCCTTCCTTCCTTCCTTTCTTCTTTCTTTCTTTCTTTTCTTTCTTTCTTTCTTTCTTTTCTTTCTTTCTTTCTTGTCTTTCTTTCTTCTTTCTTTCTTTCTTTCTTTCTTTCTTTCTTTCTTTCTTTCTTTCTTTCTTTCTTTCCTTTCTTTCTTCTTCTTCCTTTCTTTCTTTCTTTCTTTCCTTTCTTCTTCTTTCTTTCTTTCTTTCTTCTTTCTTTCTTTCTTCTTTCTTTCTTTCTTTTCTTTCTTTTCTTCTTTCTTTCTTTCTTTCTTTCCTTTCTCTTCTTTCTTTCTTCCCTTCCTTCATTCCTTCTACTTTCTTCTTTCTCCTTTCTTTTTTTTCCTCCCTCCCTCCCTCCTCCCTCCCTCCCTTTCTTTCTTCCTTCCTTCCTTCCTTTTTCTTTCTTTCTTTCTTTCTTTCTTTCTTCTTTCTTTTCTTCTTTCTTTCTTTCTTTCTTTCTTTCTTTCTTTCTTTCTTTCTTCTTCTTTCTTTGTTCTTTCTTTCTTTCTTTCTTCCTTCCTTCCTTCCTTCTACTTTGTTTTTTCCTTTCTTTTTTTCCTTCCTTCCTTCCTTCCTTCCTTCCTTCCTTCCTTCCTTCCTTCCTTCCTTCCTTCCTTCCTTTCTTTCTTCCTTCTTCTTCCTTCCTTCCTTCCTTCCTTCCTTCCTTTCCTTCCTTCTTTCTTCTTTCCTTTCTTTCTTCTTCTTTCTTTCTTTCTTTCTTTCTTTCTTTCTTTCTTCTTTCTTTCTTCTTCTTCTTCTTCTTCTTTCTTTCTTTTCTTCTTTCTTCTTCTCTCTCTCTTGTTTCTTCCTTCCTTATATATTAAATAACAAAGTAATTTATTTATAACCATATCAAAAGATAATAAAAAAAGCAGTTCTTAAATAAGGTGGAGAGAAATTCCCCTCCCCCACATTTGGTCTTATTGTCTTTTGACCTGAACATCTGTTATGTCTAGCAGTAATATTATAGGAAATACACTTATTTTTGTTTGTTTTGTTTTGTTTTTCCAGTTGGGGGTTTTCTTGGCAAAGACATTGTAGTGGTTTGCCATTTCCTTCTTCAGCTCATTTAAAATGAAGAAACCAAGGTAAACAGGGTTAAATGACTTGACTAGGATCACATAGTTAATAAGCGTCTGAGGCTGGACTTGAACTCAAGAAAATGAGTCTTTTTGTCTTCAGACCTGGTGCTTTATCTACTGTGCCACCAAACTGCCAATTTCTTACTTTCACTATATATTAATTAAATTTGTTTTATGGTCAATAGGAAAAATCTTAGTGTAGGAAGAGATGTCATATAAAACATGCATGCTATGGTCTCTGTATTAAATCTTCAGATCACAGACATAAACCATCATTAATTTCCTCTTCTAATTACCAGGCCTTTCTCAAATCAATATGAGGAGCTAATTTCAAAGTATAAAGTCTACTAGACAGATATTCTCAGCCTGATCTGTCCCAATCAATCTCACCTAAAGTATTTAACTTTAGACAATAAAATTGAATGTCTCTGGCTGATCTCACTGTCCCTTGTGATGGCAGATGAAGGGAAAGTTAACCCCATACTCAGGTCATTTTTCATTCATTTTATTTACTGAAAATGTCCCACTGCTTGAATTTTCAACTTCATCCATCAATATCAACACTCTAGACCAAACTCAAAGGAGAAGTGATAAGTTGTGCAGGTATGATTTGACCTGGCCAGCATAAAAGCACAAATGGATGAGCTGCTCAGGGACCTTTGCCATCTGAAGTTTCCTGGTGGTCTCTTTTCCATTTTCCTGCTCTTGTCTTATAAAACTGGAATTCTAATCTAAGAAGTACTCTGAACCATTTTGAAGGCTGTATTGCAGAAAATACTAAGGGATGTTGATCTACATTCAATAATCTCTCTACAATTAAAAACTGTTATTTCTCTTGATGGAATTTAAAGTCCAAATTCCTTTAGGACAAAAAGTATTTAACTTTTATCTTTATCCTCAGTGCCTAGCACAGAGACTGGCACCAAGGAGGTGCTTAAAAATGTTTTTTTATTGATTAATCAAATCTGAGCCTATGATTATTCTGATTGTTCTTACATAGTCAGACCATTCTGTTTAAAGCTAAGGAAAACAGAAACATATTTCAGTTTTCTCACTACTGGAAATTTCTATCATATAACCACTATAATCCAAATTTCTTGAAGCAAAAAGGAAAAGAAACATATTTGGATGTGTAGGACTTTAAAAGTTTCACAGTGAGGTAAGAAAACAAGAGATATTCTTTGTTTCTTAAAATCTCCTGGGTAGGTTAAAATATCTTTAGAATAAACCATTAAAACGATAAGCTAGGGGTAAAGAAGGCTGTTTTAATTTTTTTATTCATTCATTCATCCATTTGTTTGTCTTTTTAGAGTAATTTTTTTCCCATACATTGTAGGTGCTAGACTTCTTTCCATTTTTTTCTGAGAGACTGCCACTGGAGAGCTATAAGTTGAATATCAGAAACATATTGATGAAAGGGGTTAGCCAGCTATGGAATCAATTTCACTGGGTAAATCTATCCTTGTCTTTAGGACATCACTGGTTACAAGTGAACTGTATATTTCATTTCCAGAAAGTTGTTTCTCATCCATCTACCCAGAAGCAAAGGAATAAATTCACTTTAAAAAATAAAAATGTCTCCAACGCATTCTTCAGGACTCTGGATATTATCCCATTGTGCATTGCATCATACTTTCCTTAGAGTTTATCAATAGATGAGAATATGCATAATGGAATCTCATATCACAAACCATTTAAGTGTGTAAAGAATATAATAAGGATTCTTGAAAGTAAAAGGGGCCTCTGAAGCTGACCAGGGGTCATCCATCCTTTGAACAGTGACCTTTGTGAATGGGAACTCAATTATCTTCCCTGGAAATTCATTACACTTTGGTACAGACTACCTGTCAGGAAGTTTTGCATTATACCAGATTTAAAAATGCTTCTCTTCAATTTTCACCCATTCCTGGTCTTGTCCTCTAAATGCAAGCAAAACAAAGCTAGTCCTTTCTCCATGTGATAGTCCTTGATATGCGTGAAGGCAGCTGACATGTGCCCTCCTCCCCAGCAGCACTGAATCTTCTCTAAACTAAATATATCCAGTTACTTCAACCAATTCAATTCAATTCAGCTAGCTTTTATCATTTGTCTTTTATGTATGAGGTACTTTGCTATGCACTTCAGAAAAACTCTAAAAAAAAAATCCTCAATTGCTATACTTTCTTGACTTTTCATTCCATTCTAAGTTTATCCAAATCAACTAATTATAAAAATGCAAGTTCATATTAATGAATCAACCAGATACACTTGATTTTGTCCATGTGGACACTCCATCCAATTCAATTCAATAAACAAGTATGAGAGGCATTCTTCTAAACACTGCTATTACAAAACCAAAGAAACAGCATCTTCCCCCAGGGAGCTCACATTTTCAATCTATTTAGATTACATAGTTCACAAGGTCTTAAGGGACAGTTTTTGAGTGGTTCTGTGGCCAAACTAAACTAAATGTAGCCAAGCTGGTCATTATCAATCCCTCTATCAATAAACAGAAATATTAAGTCCCTATTATGTTCCAGACATTGTACTAAGTACTAGAGATACAAAAAGAAGCAAAAGACAGTCCCTGTCTTCCAGGACTGATAATCTAATAAAAGAAAAAACAAGCAAACAAATATGTACATACAAGGTATGTGTGTATGTGTGTGTGTCCACACATGCACACATTTAAAAAAGAAGAAATAATGAACAGATAGATGATACTATATTTAAGAGATGATAGGAAAGGCTGTCTGAAGAAGGGGAGATTTTTGTGAGGACTTGAAGGAAGCTCGTAGGTGGAGATGAGAAGGGAAAATGTTCCATGCATGAGAGACATTGGATGACAGACTAGATCTATCCTGAAAAACATTCCCATTTGATAAGATTTGCTAACCCTTGTTAATCTGATGGCATCATTTGAGGATCCAAGATCAGCAGAGTGATTCACTGGAAAGAATGCCAATAGTTTATTTAAATAGAAAAAAATATGCTGCAAAGTTCAACAAATTATATATTGCAGTAATTTCTAAGTAATGCACATAAAGTGCTTCCTTCTATCAACAGATTTGTCCTGCAGTTTCTTTGTGATATTGTTAGCAGCTCAAAGATTGTAGCACCTTGGAGAAAGATGATTTTGCATGAGATTTGAACCCCAGAGCTCAGTCCCCATTGATCTGATTTACCTCCTTCTGTAAGCAAGAAACTAGCAAAGTAGTGCTTGAGGGGAGAGAAATTTATTGGCCAGCAGAGGAACTTGGTTCAAATCTTGATTTTGCCACTTACTATCCACATAACCTTAGGCTAGTCAACTGAATTTCTGTGAGCTTCAGTTTCTAATTTGTAGAATGAAGGGGAACTCACCTTAAGTCTTTTCCTGCTCTTAACCAATGATTCTGTAGTCTACATAAATAATTACTTCAAGAAGAAATACCAAGTATAAACACTTCAGGACAAATTGACCAATTAAATTAAGGGGTAAGTGATGAATGGTTTAAACATAAGCTTAAGTCATGACCATATTTAATATGCTCTGTTTTTTTTTTCCACTCCAACTACCAAGTGCCAGATGACTTGCCACCAAATATTTTATTGAAAGGAAAAAAATAAAATTTTGTAGTTTACTTAGTTTTGTTTAGTGTGTGTGTGTGTGTGTGTGTGTGTGTGTGTGTGTGTGTGTGTGTTTCAAATTAATGTTGCTTGTGGCTATTTGCTTTATTGGGAAATTGGAGTTCTCCTATAATGGCACATGGTTATTTAGGACCATTAAGAAAAGAAATCATATCCTTGCTTTGAACTAGGTGTTGTATCTAAGTCAAACAATCATGGAGGCATACAGCAGAAGTCAACACCAACTTCCAAACATAATAATAATATCATGAAGGTTTGGGTCATTATTGAACCATAATTTAGAGTAAGGGGGGAAAAGCCTGGCAAGTTATTTCATAACAAGATAAAAGAGATTGTGACAGACTGTAAAAATACCTCATTATTTTTGAAGTTGCTGAGCTGTCTTTCTTCTATCTACCAAAGAAGCCACGTATAAAAAGTATTAAAAGTATAGAGGATAATCCATAAGGCTGCATTGTTTCAACTTGTGTGAACAGAGAGGATTTATTTAGATTTGGGAAGAATAATAGTATATAAAGAGAAAAAAAGAAAAGGTTTAGTTCATAATATGGCAAAAAAAAAAAAAAAAAAGAAGAAAGAAAAGAAAAGAAAAGAAAACCAAAACATCCATCATCTTTAAAGGTCATGATGGGTTTCTAGAAATAAAGTAGACCAAGTTCTGAACAATTAGTCATCAGCAGAACTCATCAAGCCTATTATAAGACAGTGCTCATTATGAAGGGTCTTTACCTGAAGATGGGGGTTGGAAATATCACAGCAGAAACAGTGATTTTCAGGAAGTAGTCAAATTTCCCCTTGTCCCATTTACATTCCAGTAGTGCCCTTTGCAGCCTGCCTGCCAAGAACCATTTTTAATAATGTAATTTAATGAAAATACATTATGAGTAACAAGCATGATTTTTTTCCTACAATCGTTTCCGAAAGGGTACAGAGAAGAATGTATTTTGGAAAGGATTCCATTCTTGGTGACTCCCCCAGGCTCATCAACTGATAAACCTAAGTGGAAATTCTGGGAGTTATGTGGAACATAAAACCAGAAATGATCTATACCTCAAGGATAAGGCTATTTCATCTGCTAATTATCCCCTATGAATTTTTGATGACATCACCTCTGGCCAATTAGTTTACCAGGTGTGAGGGGGAAAAAAGACACTTGTGAGATGGCCTTCAAAAAACCACTGGATAAAAAAGAAAACATAGCACAGAAAGTTCTGAGTGTTGTGAGATCACAGAAATGAAAATCACATTTATTTGATCTACAGAGCAAAATGAATATGTTTTCAAGCAATATTTTCTACACTGGATGAGAAAGGGAGGATAATATTCCTCAGTACAAAAACATAAAAATCCATGTTTCCATAGTCAAAAATGTGTCTGTTCCCATCTTCCAAATATAAATCCTTCCTACAAAGGGATAATCTAAAGAGATTGGGTTAGTGATAGAAGTGCAAGTCACTGTGAAGATTCAAAAAGAGTCACTGAATCCATTTCAGGTGCCATCCTGATAACACCTTGTGACTATTGAAGTGCAAAAGAAATTGGAGAGAAGCAAATAGAAACATGAAAAGATGAACAATCCTCTATGACTATACTTACTGGCCAGGACTTCTTTTTTGCTTTTTCTGTTTAGGATTCATAATTTAACCATAATAAATGGTCAGGTCAGACAGAGTCATTTGGTTTTTTGAGTGGGGATTATATAATTGTGATTAGTCAATAGATTGTCTTTGTTTATGAATTTTAAATTATTGTCAATACTTATATTTTTATTTAAATAACAGGATCTAAAAGCTTTGTGATAAACAGGATTGAAGTCCATGGGGGAAAAAACAAGAATATAAGATATTCTCAGCAAAACCAATAATTTTTTTCTTTTACATTTGATATTCTCATTAAGTTGATCTGTGTTACCTATACCTAATCCCAAAGTTAATCAATCAATAAGCATTTATTAAATACCTACTAATCACTATTTATACAAAGAAAGGCAAAAATACCAGCTGTTTTCAAGGATCTCACAGTCTAAAGAAGAAGTCCACATGAAAACACCTGAATAAATATTATATCTGTATATATATATATATCTGTGTATATATATATATATATATATGATAAATTGGAGATAATCAGTAAAAGATAAAGATTAGACAGGTCAAGAAATATATCTTATGTAAAATAAGATTTTACTTGAGACTTGAAGGAAACCAAGAGGTGAAGATGAGGAAGGTCACTGAAAATTCCTGTGGGGAAGTGGAGTATCATTTCTGAGAAAGAGCAAGGACTCTGGTGTCAGTGGATTGCAGAGTATGCAAAAGGTAGGAAGGCATAAGAAGACTAAAAAAACAAAAGAAACAAGGTTACAAAGGGCTTCGAAAATTTAATCTTGGAGGTGATAGGGAGCCATTGGAGTTCATTAAATAGGAGGAGGTGAAGGGTAGACATATTAATCTGTGTTTTAGAAATATTAAAACACTTAAGATTATTGAATTAGGCCTTGAAAGAACCTTGGAGATCATTTAGTCCAAAACTTTGGAGTGGGAACCAAGCAGAGTGTCAGGCAAATAACAGATGTTCAATAAATAAATAGATAGTGAATTAAATTAAAATTAATTAATCCATGCAAAGGTAAAGGATAGGAGACCCTTTGGGTTCAAAATGTCTATCCAAGAGACAGTTACTTCCAAAAGAGAAGCTATTGCATCATAACAACAAAGTAAATGATGAAGTGGTGGATGTAGCATAATGGAAGGTGGGTTTCCTCTGGAGCTTGAGAATCTGGGTTCAAATCTTATCTCAGGTACTGCCTTTATATGTAATCTTGTATAAGGGATTTCACTAGTATAAAGAACTTCCATCTAAGGAAATTTCCTCTACTAGTAAAGATTGCCACTTTTTCTGAAATTTACTTTCTTAGGGAGTTTCTAGAGAAACAGTAAATTAAATGACTTGCCAAGTATTCAGCCAGTATGTGTCAGAGATAGCACTTGAACAAAAATCATATGATCACTATCTTTCAGTGCTTTCCGTTGAAGCAATATTGGTTAGTTTAGTTCTTTCTCTAAAAGGCAAAGAGCAATCCTCAAGTTGTGGTTAGTGTGGTGTGCAGTGGGGAGGTGGGGGAGCAGGTAAAAACTCAAATTATCTCTCCATGATACCTTCCTAATGTTTTTTTTTTTCTGTTGTTGTTTTTCCCCAGTGGATGTGGCTTTCTGGTCAACCAAGGCATTAAAAAGTCTCAAAACACATGAATACTTGCAAACATCACACAAAACCACCAGTTACCATACTCTGTCTTGTTGACCAGACCTATTTTCACATGGAGGGATTGGGGAGCACATCTACCTGTACTAAGTGCTGCAATATCCTTGTTCAGGATCCTTTTTCTATCTATCTATCTATCTATCTATCTATCTATCTATCTATCTATCTATCTACCTATGTATCTATCTATCCATCCATCCATCCATCCATCCATATCTCCTACATTTATATATAAAACCTACATTTAACTTTTGAATGACCTACAAGTATCTCATTTCATTCCCAGAATGAACCTAAAGTATGGGTGGTCTGCCTCAGGGCAGTCCATTATACCATAGCTATGTTTTAGTTCACCTGAATGTAATAGAATCATGTTGCAAATTTGATTGTATCCAGGTTCTTCTCTAACTATTTTGACCTCACAGGGCAAGTACAAAATCTTAATCAGAGAACACCTGCCTCTTTCTTGGCTGACTTCACTCCAAAGTCCAGAGTCATCCCCCAAAGGAAACAAGCAATAAAGAAGCATTGTAGGCTCAACAACAATCTTCTGAGTTGTTTCATTGTACTGATGCTGTAATTATTTCTATTTGCAAAGAAACCCTCCCTAGTCCACATTCCACATTATCATATGCAAACAAATACAGACACACACATAAATGCATACAAATACACAAATCTATTTTCATCACTTCCTCCTCCTTTTCCTCTTCCTCCTCCTCCTCCTTATTCCTTTTCTTTTCTTTTTTTCTTGCTTTAATGTAGTCACACACATACACACACATACTCACACACACATACACACCACTACCACCACAAATTGTGCAGTCAATTTCCTTCAGGTGGAGAAATTGCAGAGGTCAGCATAACCATTATAAAATGGCTGAGCTTCACCTTGGAAAAACTGCTTTCCTGATCACAGTCTCTCTCCTTCCAGGTAATTACCTATTTTCAGCTTCTAACATCTTCCTCAGGACATGTACTTTACTCTTCTAGTTTCACAACTCTTAACTTTGACCACTGATTGGAATGATTGTTTATTGTGACCTCGTTTTTTTTTCTCTTGGTCTCTGGTTTCTACCTATGCGTTTTAGCTTTAGAATGAGATAAACCTCAAAAATCCATGTCCCAATCCAGGATAACTTTCCATAATTATAATTTAAACTCTCTCTCTTTAAACAATTTTATAAAAATATCATGATAATTATATTATTTTAAGAATAAAATGATTGATGATATTTGGTTAAATGAAAAATGTCAGAATCAAAAGGCAGTGTGGGCATGGCAAGAATACAAAATGATCCCAACAACTTTATGGACATCTTTTCCTTTATAAGATGTATGTTGTCATTACGATTCTGTGTTGCCTATAAGAATTTTAAAATCATAAGATCCTAAGTTTTAGGGAACCTTAGAGGTTACCTAGTTCTATCCTATAGGGCAGGTATCAAATTTTCTCTGTGGAATTTGACTTGTTGCCAGATTTATGTACATAGTAAGCAGAAACACATTACTGATAAGGGCAGAAATTTAAGAATCTGGAAAAGATTCAGGAGTGGAATAAAAATAGCTAAATAATTGGAAATGATAGTTGATCTTCAAGGAAAGGCTAAAGGAGCAAAAGGAATTAGAAGTTAGAAGAAAATTTGAGGAAAAGTGATAATATCATATAGAAACTTATATGAGAGATTCTGAGCAATGGTTTTCTTTTGCTAGATTCTCATCCATATCACATGTGCTAACTGTAGGCATCCCATGGGACTCTGTTCTGGATCCCCTTCTCTTTTCTTTCTATACTATTTCACTTGGTAATGTCATCACCTCCCATGGAATTAATTATCATATCTATACCGATGATTCTCAGATCTACCTATTCTTTCCTAAACTCTCCATTTACCTCAAGTTCAGAACTCCAACTGCCTTTTGGACATCTCAAACTGAATGTCCAATACATATCTTAAACCAAACATGTCTCAAACAGAACTCAATATCTTTTCCACCAACCTTTCCCTTCTTCCTAACTTTTCCGTGAAGGATACCATCATTCTTTCAGCGATTTAGATTCACCACCTAAGTAACTCATTCTAATATTCTGTCCATGTTCATGTCTTACTAATTTTTTCCTCTGACACTGCTGTCACAGTGAGAATTCTCACCATCTCACACCTAGATTACTGTATTAATCTGCTGTTTAATCCTCCTTTTTCAAGTCTCTTCCACTTTAATCCAATCCTTCACTCAGCTGTTAAATGGCTTTTTCCTAAAATTCAGATCTAATTATATAACTCTTCATTGGTTTGGTATACAAAAGGCTTCATAGACTGGCTACCTCTTACCATTCCATTCTTCTTATACTCTTTTTTGCCTTCAACATACTTCATATTGCAATGATACCAAAACTCTTGCTGTTCTTCAAACAAAGCATTTCATCTCCCAACCCTGAATATTTTTTTTTTTCTGACTGTCCCCCTGCACCTGGAATTCTCTCCTTATTTCTGCCTCCAAGTCCCAGCTAAAATTCCATCTTCTATAGGAAGGCTTTCCTAATTCTCCTTAATGCCAGTGTCTTTTTCTCTTGATTATTTCTAATTTATGTTGCATATAGTTAGTTTGTTCATAGTTACTTGCATATTATCTCCCCCATGAAAATAAATCCCCTAAATGCAAAGACTATTTTTATCCTCCTGTGCTTAGCATAGTGCCTGGCACATACTGCTTGTTGTCCACTGGATTTGACTTTGGCTAGTGCCCCATTTTATTACAGTTAAAACATCTAAGAACAAGACTTTACGTTTTGTCATTCTCACTAATCCACTTTAATCCCTAGATTATCTATTTCTAAGTCATAAATGTGTTAGCACCCAGTAACTGAACCCTCTATGAACTCATACTATTTTTTAAGATTGTTATAGATGGATTTTGTTACTAATTTTTTATGTAGCAGAAACATACTGTGCCATAGAACATAAATAATTCCCCTATGGCCATATATATAGCTGTGATTACACAGCTCCTTGGCCCCAATAGGGACTCTTGGAACAGCTGGTATCTCTTGATGGTTGTTTATTTTAGGCTTTACTCCTAAGTAGATAAGAACAGACAAGTAAAGTCAGAGTGGATATGGTGAAGTATATTATGCTTATAGAGGGTTATGTCCTGTACACAAGGCATGAAACTCACCCCCATCCCCATTTAGTCTTTATTGCATGGCTTTAGAAGATAAAAAGGTCCATTTGGTGGGATTTGGCCTTGCTCCATTAGAGCTGAATTTATGTAAAGCCATCTAATATTGGGATTGACATTGTGTTGCATTCAAGACATTATTTACGCTCAATATGTTAAGCATATTTGAAACTGTGTTTAGTTCAAGCAGCAGGATCCCCATTTGGTGAAATCTACCTAAGAGAGCTTAGGTTCATAAATAATAATAGGTAATCAAATGAAATCATATATATATATATATATATGCATATATATATATATATACACACACATATATATAATTTTGTTAAACTTAAGACAATATATAAATAATAGCTATTATTGTTATTTATGTAACATTTTAAGTTAGAAGTGTAATTGGGAAGGAATGTCTTTTAAAGTCACTGACAGCACTTATACTTTTAAAAAAGAACTGAAATTAGCACCTCCATAGTAAGAGTAGTCACTTTAAAAGTGTAGCTACCAGATGATGTGCTTCCTTTTATAAGACTGAAATATGCTTAAAATTTTGAGGATATCTATTTGATACTTAACTCTAATAATCTTATTTGGTTTTGACCCTGGACAACAGAAATACTAAGCATTTTCTAAATTCTTTATGACAAATAATGAAGATGCTTTAGAAAGGTTCTTTGCACTGCAGCAACTTCATCAACAACAGAGACTAGTAGACCCTACCAGCCATCTGTCCAGACAATGCAGCCATATGTTTCTTGATATATTTGTCAAAGACAGACTTTAGAAAAGATGTTTAAAATCACCAGGTCTATAGAATAGCCTGTACCTTAATTCCTATAAGAAGAGACAGAAAGAGATGGAGAGGGAGAGAGACAGAGAAAGTATAAGTATGATGACAAATAATATTCATGGGATCCCAAGGATTCATGAGTGCTTTGAAGAAAATAGCTAGCCACAAAATGCTATTATTGAGCCCAACTTGACATATAGGGAAGCATGAGCACTGTGGACTTCAAGAACAGTGAAGAGTAACATTTTGGTTCTACCCCATCCATTATTGCTTATCTCCCAGGTTTGTGACAATAAAAATTAACAAATACTGTCCATATGACCAAGTGTATACAGAATAGGTAGCCAGGCAGCTGGTAAGATTGGAGATTAGCTGATGAGAGAGTGCCGCCTAAGCCTCCATTTCTTCCTGGTATCTGGGATGTTCACAAGCCTTTTCTTTGGATTTAAAGATTGGAGACTTGCAAATATGTTTTTTTGGAAGTATTTAAACCATATTTGACCCCTTACAACAACTCAGCATGTATTAGTGTAGCTTCTTAGACAGCCACATGGTAAAAGCCTAAAGGGATATATATATATATATATATATATATATATATATATATATATATATATATATATATATATATATATATATATATATATATATATATATATATATATATATATATATATATATATATATATATATATATACATATACATACATACATACACACTTATTACATATATCCCATATGTATGTATAGATATATGATATATGTGTGTATGCATACTCTTGCTATATATGTATACACATGGATTGATAGATAGATAAATAGAATGTTAAGTAGATAGAGTGGAGGGAGGGTCTTTAGGAAAGTTGTAAAGAATGGTTTCAGAGCTTTAGGATATTCAAAAATCACTCCAAAAGGATATCATCCCTCCATATTATCAATGGTATTTTGTTTCTTCAATTGTCCTACATGCTTTTTCATCTTCAAGCTCTCATTCTCAATTGTCTCCTTTATCCCTTCCTTCAGATATGTACAGACTGAAACAATACTAAAAAATCTCTTTCTCTCATCTTTACCACTCTAACCACTGTTCCATCATCTGTCTATCCTCTCCTGCTAAATTTCTAGAGGCTCTTGTTCACCCCTGCTGCCTCTATTTTGACACCATGCTTTCATCCCTTAGTTGCTCACAATCTGCCTCCTTTTTAATCACTCTGTTGAAATTACTTTTGCTACTTTCTGATAATCTCCCTGTTCCAAAAAGCACTGACATTTTGGGAGGGTTTCTATTTCTCCTTGTCCTCTCTAGCAGTTGCTAATATGATCATCCCTCCTTCTTAGTATGCTTTCCTTTTTTGGATTCCCTAATAGAGTGTTTTCCTACTTCTTCTACCTACTTTCTAATCATTCCTTTTTCATTCTCACTCCAATCCCCTAAAGATGAATTTCTAATAATACTTTATCTTCTATTCTCTTTTCTATGCTATGTCTCATTGTCCTTTTCCTCCCAGCTCCTGTCTCTGCCAAGCACTGAATAGTAGCCATAAAGGAGAAGAAAGATAAGGACAAAAATTCCCTGCTACATTCATCTGCAACATCCCTGTCACTGTTTTTCTCCATATGTTGGTGGTGGGAAAGGATTGAGCAGAGATAGGAAGAAAGATAACATCAACCTTCTTCTGATCCTCACATAACTCATCCCCCATTTTGTTCCCCCCTTCTTATCCCTATAACCTCTATTACATTTTGATTCTCACAGTGGTCTGATTCAATTTCTTTACTTCTATCACAAACTTCTCTCCTCCAGAAATTTCCCTTTCTCTGAGATTTCAAATTCCATCCCTCACTCTATTCTAGACCATGAGAGTGACTACTGTAGTTGTGAGGTCCTCTTTCCCAGTAATAGAGAGGACAGAGGCAGTTGGCAATTGATTATTTTTTTTTTTTATTTTTTCACCTTAGCAAGCCTACCTAAAGCAGAAAGAAACATTTTGGAATCCTAAGATAAGGACTTGCAATACTTTTCTCTATTAAATAATAAAAAAATCATTGTTAATAGATGATATCTAAGTTCTATAGCTTTTTATAAAATTACATATATATGAGGTATTTTAAACAGAAATATATATATACACACACATATATATATATATGTATATATATATATATATATATATATATATATATATATATATATATATATATATATATATATATATATATGTTTCAAAGACCTTACAAGTTTTGTTCAAGCATAATTCAAAATGCTTCAATTTTTCACAGATGCATCCTTCTGTGCTTCCCCCTTCCCATTTCCTCTAATGAGAATACCTTCTAGGTCCTAATTAGGGATAATAATGAATATTGTAACTGATAGTATGTATTATGTATTTGAATTCACAAAGGCAGTTTGGCGACTCAGTAGATAATGTGCTAGGCCTAGAATCAGTAGTATTTCAATTTAAATCTGATCTTAGACACTTAGCTGTGTGACCTTCGGCAAGTCACTTAACCCAGTTTGCATTTATCTATGAGAGAAAGAAATGGCAAACCATTCAAGTATCAGAAAAACTCCATGAACAGTATTGGTGTGCTATAGTCTATAGAATCACGAAGAGTTGTACCCTACTGGACAACTAAGCAATGGTAACAACATTTGAAGTTATAATTACACAATATTAAGCAATTTGTTTCACCATAATGGAAATTTGCAGAAAGAATTCAAGTAATATGACCACTTCCCAGGATTCATTGTTATTCATCAAAGACTAACTATGAATTATATTCAAGGATGAATGTGGTAAAAAATCCATACCAATCTATTACAATACTGGAATGAAATTTTCAAAACTCAGCTAGTTTTTTTTTTCTCAAATGACAAACAAGTGTTTCATTCTATATCCTGAGTCTATTGGAGCTATATCTGGAGAAGGATTACATGTTTTATCATTGGTCCTCTGGAATCATCATCAATCTTTGTGTTGAACCAAATTTGTAAATCTTTTAAAGGAATTTATTTTTACTGTTGTTATTATACATAAATAATTCTTCTAGTTATTTTCATTTCACTCTGCATTAGTTCATGCAAATATTCACAGGTTTCATTTAAATTATTCCTTTCCTTATTTCTTACAACACAATCTTTTTACATCACATTCAATATACCATAATTTGTTCAGTTATTTCTCAATTGAAGGGTACCACTTTTGTTTCAAGTTCATTGCTATTGCTAAAAGCGCTGCTATAATTATTTGTATGTGCATATTGGGTCATTTTTCTTTTTCTTTGTAATTTTATCTCTTTGGGTACTAGTCTAATAGTGGTATCAAGTTTACTCACCATTTATTACATTTTTTCCCTTCCAGAAAATGCATTTAGAGTTCCAAAAAACATTGCTATGGGAATGTTACATGTTGATAAATTCAGGACTCTGCATATTTGTCCCTTTTTAAGAATTGAAACCACCATCACAAAGTCATTTCAATATGAAACTCAATGATCACTATATAAGAAATCCAAGTTTATGGAGAATAACTATTACATTTTAAGAAATATAGTTGTTTAGCTAATTATGTGAAGGAATAAATACATTTTTACATTTCATGAATAAACCCTGTGTTCTGAACTCTTGTGTTCCCAAATGAGAATTCATCCCCATCCCCAGCATTACTTATTCTTTGAGCAATAATCCTTTTGAAAATTTAGAGTTATAATAGCGGGAAATGCAGATTCTATTTTCTAGACAATTTGAAGAATAGCTGAACAATAATTGATTATAATTGAAATGAGGCAGCTTTTTCCTAGACACAGTGTTCAGATTTATACCAGTGTTCAGAAATGCACAGTACAGAAATGAATTTTGCCCACAGCTTGGCATTTGGTGACTTTTTCTAGTTCAAATAAAAACTCATAGTGATTGATCTTTCTAAATGTAGTGTCATGGGGCATGTTATTGCCATGCTATGTATCTGTCTCAATATCACCTCTTAGACAGATTCATTTAAATGCAAGAATAAGGAAGATTTCTTTTTAAAACTCTATCCAAGATGGCCTTGGTTTTGCTGTTGTTGTTATTGCTTTTTGCTTGTTTTTTTTTACACACACACACACACACACACACACACACACACACACACCCTAACATAAGGAGTTCAGTCCAGAATTTGAAGACAAAGATGTTCTAACTTATTAAAAAAAACAAAAAACTCAGATCTTCAAAGGCTAAAAATGGGCATCAAATTCTTTAAAGTTAATTTTCAATATGATTTACCACCCAAATGAAAGGGAAGGGGAAGGGTAGTTATTTGAAATTATTTTACTGAGGTCTGTTTTTTGCAAAAGGGTTGTCAGTTCAGAGGAACGTCTGACCTAGTGTATATCCTGTTTTCAGCTCTGCAGATAAATAGTGGCTAATTGTACAAACTTCTGTATTTGCCAATCAGGTAAGAAAAATAAATAGCATTCAACTCAATTCTCTAGTATGAATGGAAGGAATGAATAGCCAGGTTCTAATTATATCACTAGACAAGGCATTTTTTTTAAATTGAGTTTTTAGCCAGAAATTCCTGGTTTATGTTTGTTTATGTGATCTTTTAAAAGTTCTTATAGGGAAAAATGAAATGTGCCCTATTTCCAAATTTCAAAAAAAGTCTGTCTTTAAAGAAACATTGAAGTTTGGCAGAAGAACATGAAATGGGATTCAGAAAGTGTAGGACTAACTAAGCCTTAGAACTATTTTCATTTCTGTTAATTATAAGGAAAGTCATTGACAATGTAGAGGATGCCTGAAGGAAGGTTCCCAGAGTGCAAGAGAGACTTGAAATCATGCCATCCAAGTTTGGAATGGAGGAACTAAAGATAGTTAGCCTGGAGAAGACAGGGAAGGGGCAGGGAGGGAGAGCTATGATAACCTTCTTGAAGCATTTGAAAAAAATATCTTTGAGACATTAAACATGTTTTATTTGGCTCCAGAGGCAGAAATAGGAACAATGGGTGGAAGTTGCAAAAGAGACTGCTTTCAGCTGCATATAAGGAAAGGTTTTCATCAAACAGAACTGACCAAAAGTAGAATAGAAAAGCAATGAGTCAACCATTATTGGAAGATGGCTTGTGACAAATAATACCTGTTCCTCCCTTCCTCTAAGGAATATTGTGATAAAACTTGTCTTTGCCAATCATTACCATCATCATTACCATTGTCATAATTATCATCATCTACAAAATCCTACTTTGATGCTTCCTAATGGTGTGACTTTGGGCTAGTGAAGCATGCCATAAATTCTGGGAGATGCTACAATGTAGGCAAATCTGAGAACAACCCCCACCCCAAGTGTGAGTTTGATTGCCAAGAATTAGCCTAGACAAATCAGAGAAGGCCATTTTGATAGAATGACTTTGGCAAACAAGAAATAGGAAAGGGGGGGAAGGAAGGAAGGAAGGAAGGAAGGAAGGAAGGAAGGAAGGAAGGAAGGAAGGAAGGAAGGAAGGAAGGAAGGGAAGAGGAAAATAGAGGAGAGGAGAGGAAAAAGGAAAGGAAAAGGAAAAAGTAGGAGAAAGGAAGGGAAAGGAAAAGAAGGGAAGGGAAGGGAAAGATGAATGGGGAGGTTAGGAGGGTAATTATATCAGCCTATATTCTTGAAGGATCCAGGAGAAAAAAGAAAGTTACAGTTAAATGAAAAGATGATTCAAAGGTACTCTTGGAGTGGCAAATAAAAGAATTGTCTGGGTTATTTTTATCATTTGTCCAAAAGCAACAGGAAACATTATATGTCATCTAATAGTATAGTGTTGATTATAAACATATGCAAAAAGACCACCATAAGATAATTGCAGTTCATTTATCATCATCAGTTACTAAAAAGAAAGAGGTTAAAAATTCCATGAAAAATTTAAAAAGATCCTTCAAATTAAATTAACCCATATTCTCACTCCTTGTGAATTACAACATATTTATATGTTGATATAAATATATATTTTGATACTATATGCTAATATATACTAACCCATATTCTGATACTATACAAGCAGAGATATGTTGTAATGATTAAAATAGGTAATGAATATGAAGTTCTCAATACACCTTAAATCCTATATAAAGTCAGCTATTTTTATTCAACAAACATTTATAAAGTATTATGTGCAGGAGAATATTATACTAAACCTATTGGGAAAACAAGAATGAATAAGATATGGATCCTCTTCTTTGGGCTATAGGGACTTTACAACCTAATAGGTGAGACAAAAATACATAAATGACCATAGTAGAAAAATAGACTCTTTACAAAAAAGAGGTATAAAGTATTATTCTTTTTCCAAGTAATAAAGTCAATCCCTCAACTGGATGATCAAAAAAGATTTCATTCATGGAGCAAAGTCTGTGCAAGGTAGAAGATAATTTAAGAAAGTCTAATTAGAGAGAGGGAAACGTGTGTGTGTTTGTGTGTCTATTTTTGTGATTCAAGAGTGTTGTAGCAATACATTCAGTATAAGAAGCCATTACAATTTCCCTAGATCTGCACACATCTCTCTGACTCTGGAAAAATGCTCAGGATTTGTCCTAAGGGTGAAGAAAATATGCCGCAGGTTAAAAACCACTAGGGTAAAACTCAACTCAAGGCCAGTCAATTTCCATATGTTCCCATCTCTCGATTCCCAATATTCAAGTCATAAACCTCCCTGAGGGGATGAGGTTCCCAAATGTATATATCCTTGTTTTGAACAGAGTCGGATTTTGGAAATGATTTTTGCCATATTAGGTACTCTGAAAATTACTGCTAATACTTAGGACCATGAAGAGATTATCAATTCTTCTTCCCAAAAAGCCTGTGGCAGAAAACCAAACATGAGTATGATCTATTGGGTTAATCAATCTACAGGAATTATCTGAATCTAGGACTGCAGCAGTGAGGAATAATAGGATAAGAAAAGACCATTTGGAGAGAGAGAGAGAGAGAGAGAGAGAGAGAGAGAGAGAGAGAGAGAGAGAGAGAGAGATGGAAGATGTGTGGGATACAGGGTATGACTGTTATAAAGTTCTAGAGGATGTGAAAGGAAATGGAATCAAGGGCAAAGGTAGTGGGATTAATTGCTTTAAAGAGCAAGAATCTTTTTTTTTTTTTTGATATACTATAAGATATTTAATATGTATGGGAATGCCTGCCATCCAGGGGAGGGGATGGAGGGAAGGAGGGGAAAAATTCGGAACAAAAGGGAGTACAAGGGATAATGTTGGTAAAAAAAAAAATTACCTATGCATATGTACTGTCAAAAAAAATGTTACACTTATAAAATTCATTTAAATTTTTTTTAAATTAAAAAAATAAAAAATAAAAATAAAATTAGTAACTAAAAAAAGAATCTTTTTTAAAAAAATAATTTAGGAAGGAAAAAAAAGATAAATGCAAAGTATGTGAGAAGTTTGAAGATCAACCAGTTCACAATGATTCCATGTATTCTTTGTTTTGGATTCATTTCTTAACTGAGGCTTATGATTCCATGGGAACTCATTTAGGATTCACATGTTGGGGTTACTTCATGGTTTCTTATGTTCCTAACATCCTCAATATAATGACCCTTTTTTTTTTTTTCATTTGCACAATAAGTTGCTTGTTAATTTGCATTACCATTCTATTCTCCCTATACTCTCCGAGGCTTACTCCTGAGATATGTACTTATAGGGCAAGGAACTGGAATCAGAAGAGGCAACCCATGTTGGGAAGATAAGATAAAGCATAGCTATGAGACGGCATGGCTGCTTTATACAGATACTTTAAAAAATCTATCTATACTGGGAATACACTACTTTCTCTTGGACCTGACTTCCTCTTTCCTAGCTTTCTCTCTATTTAGGGACATCTATTTGTTTAATCTGTGAGCTCCCTGACTTCCTGTATATGAGATAGATCACTGGCCTTCTATCACATTTTTCTGATTAATTCTTGTCCTCCTACTACATCCTGAACTCTGATCTCCATGGGAACAGCTTCCTAGCATCTTAGAAACATATTCTTATTACTAAACTCCATTTATCATTCTTCTGGCCACATATATATGCACCAAATAGATCTGAGCTTTTGTTAAGTGAGAACACAATGCACACATATGTGGAGGAGAAGAAGGAAAAAAAGAAGGAGGAGAAGAAGAAGAAGGAAAAGAAGACGCCATTAGCAGAATAAAAGACAAAGTAGGGAGAGCAGTGAGAAATAACTGAGAAGAGAGTGCATGAGAAAAGGTACAGAGAGGAGAAGAGACAAAGAGAGGGAGGAAGAGACATGGGGGGAAGGAAATAGGAGAGAGAAAGGAAGAGAGAGAAAGATGAAGAAGGGAAGGAAGGAAAGAGAAAGAGGGGTAAAGAGGCAGGGAGGGAGGGAGGGAGGGAGAGAGAGAGAGAGAGAGAGAGAGAGAGAGAGAGAGAGAGAGAGAGAGAGAGAGAGAGAGAGAGAGAGAGAGAGAGAGAGAGAGAGAGATTGAGAATAAAGTAATATCTTTGCTAAGGAGAAAAAAATGGGTGCAGCAAAAAGAACCAAACTCTAGCTTTACCCTCATGACTTCCTTCTGTCCTCCAGAGAGTTGTTATCATATGTTCCTATCAATCTCTCACTTATAGCAATCTTCCATTTATCCCGTGCCTACTACATAAATCTATTCCCTAGGTTCTGCATTGACTTTCCATCCTTGGTAGATACATAGCAATGAGGAAGGCTCAGGGCAATTCTCCCTTATATGGTTGCCTTCTGTTCTTCCTTCTTCAACAAACCCAAATGGACCCAATCTTTCAAGAATCCATAATCTTCTTATAAATCAAATAGAAAAAAAGTATAACTTTTATCCAAGGCTATACAATAAATGGGAATAAGAGAGAGAGAACTGAAATTTGTTCCTGCAAATTCTCTTTCTGTAGCATAAAAGAATTATGATGTGTCTCCACTTAAAAACTCTCCTTTTAGGAAGAAATTTATTCTGATATCAGCTCATGTACCAACTACTCACATGAGGTTTTTCAGGATTTTCTCATAATTAATGACCCTCTGAAATTAATTTGTTTTCATTGTATATATGCGTGTATATGCTTTTATATAAAATATACCTAAGAATATAATGTGCATAGGTATATATGTGAAAAATATTTAGGAACATATAAGGTATATATTATATATATGAAAATATATATAAGAAAAATACATATAGGTGTGTATACATGAAAATACATATAAGAAATACACATGCACATGTTTATGCATAAGCAAATTTTATTTGTTTATTTCATCTGAATAATACTCTATAAGACTGAAAATTATTTCATTTTTTTGTGTATGTGACTTCATTTCCCAGTACATTTCTTAGCACATAGTATTTGTAGGAAGAGAAGATATTTGAATGAGTAGGTCTCTATCAGAGTATGATAGACAGGAGTAGGGTGAGGTATTCAGGAACAAGGAAATGTTAATGAAGTGGCTTAACATAACATTACTACGAATGGGAAGTGGAAAGAATGACCTCGTTATTCTCATCAGTCCTTTTTTCTTTCTGCCTTTCACACATGGTACCTGTGAAGGGCAAATATACTGGTCCGTCTGGGATGTGGTTATTGTAATTGAGATATTCTTTTCAAGGAGTAATAGATTTCTGTGCTCTACATTACCTTATTTCTGTATTACCATATTAATCACAAATCAGATTGACCCAATTAGGGGATTCAGGAGAATCTTTCAGGAGGTAGGCAAGTCAAAACTGTTCAGTACTAGGGGAGCTATGACTACCTACCTGCTTTGTATCCCTTCCCTCCACATACACTTTATAATAAATTGCTTATATATAGGAAACTAAAAACCAACAGGAAGGTTTTTGTCTTAAAAAAAAATTTCCATTAGAAATGAGTGAGCAAAAATTAGGAAGGAAACAAATGTGCACCAAAAGGGACATAAGGAGAAAAGGTTCTCACATTGGACCCCTACACCCTACAAGCCATATGTTTGTGTTTATTACCACCAAATGCATTTGTTTGCATTTGGAGAGATAGTGTTACTGTGGGGAACAGGTGTCCCCAAAAGGAGTGGTTTGTGGGAAATGTTTGGTTATCAATGATTCGGACAACAAAATATGTGGCAGTGGATTGAATAGTTCTGTTCACCTTATTCTCTTTCACAAACTAAGAGAAGAAATGGAGATGAAGTAAGGGGAGAGGCATTTAGATCCTAAAAATGAGATGGGAAAATATTTTAGTTCAACCACAGACAAGAATATTGACTTAGATTTGATTCTAATTTCTGGCTAACATTTCCAGAAGGCTTTATATTTTGCCAAATGCTTTATCTACATTTTGTCATTTCAGTCTTGCCATACTTGCAAGGATTTTTGTAAATTTTACAATGAGAAAACTGAGGCTGTGAGGCTAATTGTCTGGTCCATGTGCACAGAGTTGGGAGTTTCAGAGGCTAAATTTGATCACAAGTTTCCTTGACAAATCCAGACTCTATTATATTGTGTTGCCTTTCATGCAGATAAATAATCAACTCATATGGCCTCCTTTCAATAGTCTCCAAAACTAGTCAAAACTAGGTTTAAAAAATATAATTCTAATCAAATCCTCTCCTTTTGGTACTTTCTTACCCCCTTTTTCTATCCCCCTTTCCATGTTCCCTCCTATCTCCTCCTACTGCCACATTCCAAATTCTCATGGACCTTCATATAGCACTTCTCCAAGTGGAATGAGGATGCTGTTTCTAGAATGATTCTTGATTCTCATCAAAAGTGATCTTTAGGATCCTACTTTCTCCCAGGTGAATATTTGAATTATTCCTTGCTAAAGTATTAGCTAGGTAAAACTTCCAGTTAAAAACGCAAATATCAACAGAACATGATAAAAGAGTTTGGGTAGTGGGAGTGGTGGAAAGAAGGATATTTTTTATTTCCTTCCCATATCTGAATATAAAGCATGCAAACGGTTTCCAATTTTATCTGTTTTTAAGTCTTGCCCTGCAATGGACTGGAAGAAAAAGATCTGATCTACTCCTAGTTCTATGCATAACTATCTCTACAAATGGAGAATCTCTTCATCTCTATGGACTTATGCTTCCCCAGCTATAAAATTATTCCTAAGACTCCTTATCAACACTAAGTTTTTAAATATGCTTTATAGCTCTTTTCCCTCTTCTCAAAATTATGTTCTGTTTATCAGTATCTTAATAATAGTTATTATTTTTTTATTTTTTTACTGAGGCAATTGGGGTTAGGTGACTTGACCAGGATCACACAGCTAGGAAGTGCTAAGTGTATGAGGTCTCATTTGAACTCAAGTCCTCCTGGTGCTCTATCCACTGCACCACCTAGCTGCCCCAATAATTTACATTTATAAAGCACCTACTATGTGTCAGGCACTGTGCTAAGTGCTGAAAAAAATTTAGTTTGATCATTACAAGCCTAAGAGGTAAGTCTTACTATAATCCCCACTTTAGAGATGAAAAAACTGAGTTTAAATTAAATGTCTAAGGCCATATAGCTAGAAAGCTTCTGAGGGCAGATTTGAATTTAGGTCTTCCTGTCTCCAGCTTCAACATTGAATTACAGGTTATGGTAAGGAATGTCTCATATAATAATCTATAATATTGATCAATAATAATTAATTAAAATTTGTAAGTAGTATATAATAAATATAATACAATGACAATGATAATCAGAAACCAATTTTTAAAAGGAAAAAAGCATTACTGTTTCTTGTTTCTGTTGACTTATTAGGAAGGAAAAATCATTTATCTAGGTAAAGGGTGATTTGAACAAACCTTGGACTAATTCTCCTTAAGCCAAAATGAAGTTGTTTTTTTTTTAATTTTAATTTCTATGTTCTTTTCTTTCCTTTCCCTAATTTCTGCATATTGATTTTGGAGTGAAATGAAAAAAAAATGCAATGAAGCACTTTATCTGACTCTAGCTGTCTCATACATTGAGGCTTGGACTTAAGAGTGAAGAAAAACCGAGATGAAATCTTGCCTCTAACATTTACAGACCATGTAACCATAGACAAATTTCATGTAAGTCTCTGAACCTCAGTCTCATCATCTACAAAAATGGGGAAAATAATAGGACCAACATCTACCTCACGTGGTAGTTATACGGCTCAACTGACTTAATTCTACACAAAATATTTTTCAAAATTTAAAGAGCTCTATAAAGAGCTATAATTATAATGATCATGATTAGATTGTATGGAAAGCACATTGGAATATGATCTATCTTACTTCTGCTGCCTTTTCCCCCCTCCAATGTGTGTCTAATTTCTGTGAAAATGAACATGTTTTAGAATGTATTGAAAGATGCAAATTCCTCTTTACTTATTCCCTTCTCTTAAAAGTTATTTACAAACACAGGCTTTTTTATGCATCTGCATTCACTAGCCAATGTTGTTTGCATTATAGACCTTATTATGCTATCCTATATACTTTCTTATTTGTAACTATAATGGGATAACTAATGATAACATACCCAATCATACTCTAAATAATGTTTCTAACATTATAAATTTGACCTTCTGAAGCACAATTTATGATCTCTTTCTCTTCTTGTGTGTATGTGTGTGTATTTTGCCCTTTGAGCAAAGATTTCAATGGGTTTATAGTCATAAGTCAACTTGTAAATTTCACAGAAAAGTCAGATGATAAAAGGGCTGTGTAATTTTATAGGTACTATTAACGTCAGAGTTGAGCAAACCAAAATAATGATACGGTTAATCAGATTGCATATTCCAAAGTATAAATAAGTTTCCTGAGAGGATCAAAGAATCATATACTCCCCTCTCCCAGTTGTATTGTAGAAAAACAGACAGAAAAGAAAGGGAAGCATATGGAAAACAAGATTTCTTTCTACTTGAGAAGCCTAATTAGAAAAAAAAAATAAGTTATTTCCCTGGTGCTCTAAAGTATGTTATGTCATGGAAACTTTGAATTTAGCTGCTTCTACACATAGGGGGCCTTTGTGATGCTTTTGATTACTTTGATGGATGACTTTGTGTATCCCTTTAGTTTATGATTTTATTGGTTTGCAATATGAATGATACAGTATAATATGATGGAAAAGGATTAGAATTGAAATTCAGGAGATCTTGAATTCATCCTGTCTTTTCTACTCACTTCATGACCATAAGAAAGTCCTTTCTTCTCTTTGAATTTCCTCATATAAAAAATATTTAATTGGACTAAAAAATTTCTAAGTTCTTTTCCTGTACCAACATCTTTGTCTTTGCTGGATTAGTGAATGATGAAATTTAGCTGTGACAGATATGCATAATTAACTGCCCAATGCTTGTCACAATATTACAAATATGTTCTTGGTGAGATAGAGTGAAAAGATGGGGAATAGGAGTGAACCAAGCTTGGTACAATTCAGACAAGAAGCTTAAGGCTGAACTCACCATAACTTAATTGTCACTTACATCTTGAATTTGGCTATATATGCTGCATGATTCTAGAATATTACCAAATATGATCCTGTACTAACATAGACACCTATGAATGTTTCTAATCATCACAATGATGATAAAATGGAGGAAAGACTTATCCTACAGAACTACTGATAAAGACAATTGCAGTTCTTTTCCACTATATTTTTCTTTATTAGGAAGGTCAGATCAAAGATCTGCAAGCCCTTTTCCCACTATCTAACTTCCTTAAGTTCTTTTAGTGCCTGTTATCATAAAATCAGCATGGGAGAGAAATAAACTTATTATGTGTATAGTATCTTTGGGCCATGTTTTCCATAGTTCTTTATTCTCCCAACTCTGGTGAAACTGCATTTTGGTTGTAATCCAACTATAAATTCAAAGTAATGGAATGGTTTAAGCTTTAAAAAAATGAAAGATCTGTTGAAGCATATTGTTATTCCATGCCTTGTTCTATAAAAGAAATTAGAGATTTTTCCTATAACACTATCTCCCCCCAAATTCAAGAATTTCTAATTTATATGTCAGTGAAACCTGGTGAAGAAGCTAGAGTACTAGAATTTGAATAAGGAAAACTTAAAATCACATTTTTGACAATTATTAGTCATATGACCATAGGATAATTAATTTCTTTGAACATCATTTTATTCATCTACAAATAGATGATATTACCTGTTCTATCTGTGTCTTCAGGCTATTGTGAGGCTCAAATGGGATAATAAATGGAAAGTACTTGATAAACCATAAAGTACTATATAACTGTCAATTATTAGCATTATTTCTACAAGTACTTTAATAATGCCATATGGAACTGATTCTGCCTTCAGGTGTTGTAATCATTAGTTCATTCAAACAAGACTTTGGTCTATATAGTTTATAAGCCATCACTAATTTACACCATTATAATTAAATATAATTTACAAGGAAAATGAAAAGAAAGATTTTCTTCAAACATTCAAAGACATCAGAACAGGAATGTTTTGATATATGCTCATCATATATGTGTAAACATCTCCAAAAAGACTCATATTTAACAAATAAATACCAAAACAGCAGGGGAAAAAAGGCATTTTGGCATCTGTGGGGCCCTTGAGCTGGCTAGCATGAGGTGTGATTGTAAAGTGTTTTCAGCCTGCTGCTTAACATTTGCCAATCTGAATTAATTAATTAATTAACAATTATTTAATCAGAAGCACTGAGAACTTTTAAAATACAGAAAAAAATCTCCTTTAATAATTACACACAAGAGAGAAACTTGAAGTAAAAGGATCATTGAACAATTTATATGAAGCAAGATGCCTCTACCTTTCCAGAGAACCTTTTCAATGCCAATTTTCAAAAGCATGGTGTCACCCATGCATAATCTCCCAGGCTCTAATGGCCTATATTGGTGAATCTGGGAAAGAAACAAAACATACACTCACCATCACATTCCAAAATTCTCATATTCTGTTGATGATCTAATTTCTCCATTTCCTTTTCATTGAAATAGCATTATGACATATTTCTGGCATCCCAAGTAACTGAGCTATGATTCAGCAAATAATTCCCTAGAATTCAAAATAATTTTCTTTGCTCTGAAAGCACACAGTAAGCACTCAACAAATATTTTGAAAAAGTAAATTCAGCAAGGACAGGAAGCACATAATTCTATGCTGTGCTATAAACACCACAGCACTTTGAAAGCACCCCAGAATTATCACAGATGATGAAAAGTAAGGTAGCATGAAAAAAGCCCTAGAATCCCAGTTTAAAAATCTGCTTCTGTTCTCACTTCCTCTATCTTTACCATATTCCACAAATCTCTTAATAGAGAGCATAGGCTCTTCTTCTATCTCATTTGTTAGGGGAACTTACCCCATTTTTCATGCTCACTTGTTTTCATTGATGCTTTCAGTGTTTATAGAACAAGCAAACTGAAACTACATATTACTGAATGACCAGAACTGAAGGAAGGGGATAATCTTGCTAACCAGTAATAATAATAATAGTATTAACAATAATAGCTCATTTTTTGTAACATATCATGGTTTATAGGATCACACAGAGACCTTTTCTCATTTGATTTTCACAACCCCATGATAGTATTGTTCTCATCCCTATTTTAGAAGTGGAAAAGCTAAGGTTCTTAAGTTAAATATTAGTTCCAAGTCACATTGCTCATAGTCACATTGAACAAAGACTAATATTGTTTCTTTTTTAAATTCTATTATGTGGACTTCAATCCATTAGGAAATATGTCCATTTAAATACATGCTCTGCCTATATGCACACATTTGAATTGATTAGCAAGGATGTGGTGATCCTGATTCTCTATAGCTAATCTATGAACTTCTCAAAGCAGCATGGACCCAGAAATTCCAGTTCTCTCATTCATAAAAGCATCTATTTTTCTCTTACTTCCCCCAGTATTGAATTCTACCTCACACATATTTAGCAACAAATTAGAACAGAAATGTGTCTTGATGGAAACTGGTTACTTCTTGATTCCTTTATTTCCTGGAGGGCAAAACCTAATTGGATTTCTATTTCAGCAATGGAGAAGGCTAATTGGAGAGAAAATCAGCCTGTTTGATAACAATGGGTATAGAGAAGTTTTGCTAAAACATTCTCCATAGACAAAGGGTCCAGAACATTCTTTTCCAAAGTCAAAATGCTTCCTCAATAATTTCTGATTAATTGAAATATAGAATTATATTGACACTTGAAAGTGATAGCACTTTTCTACACTTATTGGATATTTCCTTTCCCTTTTTGGTATTCTTGTGATGGGGCTTTCTAGTTGGGGACTCCTCTGGCAAAACATAACTTTGTTCTAGTCAAGAATCACCCAGGGAAGTTTGATTCTCTAGGAGACAAGTTTGGACCAGGAGAATTCCCCAGAGTTTAGAAGATTTTCAATGGGAAGCATTACAAATGAAATAAATAAGTAGCAGACACTGATGAGTTAAGAACTATATGCTTTCAAGAGATGTTGGATTCACAGATGTCTAAGGATATCTGACCATGAATTCCTATTCATGAATAGAATAACTGGGACAAAAAAGAACAAGAGGAAGGAAGGACAACTGAGAAAGGATAAGGGAGAAGGAAAAGAACCTTCTGCAATAGAGGATTTTCACCCCAAGGGTATGTGTATATATTATTTTAAAAAATACCCAAAGACAAGCTCTGAAACAAAGACACATACACAATGAATTTTGGTACTGTGTGGATCCCTTCTTTTTTCTTTAATCATGGATATAGCAGTGAAAAAGATGTTAAAAGGGTTTAAATTCATATAATTCTCAAAGTGCATTAAATATTAAATGTTTGTTAACTTTAACTCTAATCCAAAGTCATTGCCCTTGCCTTTTATGATTACACGGGTCCTTGAGAAGATAGACAAATCTGAGCTGGACTTGAAGATCTTGTTGTGTGATCTACTTTGAGGGGAAAATAAAAGTTGTACCAAGTGCTTGCACCATGCTATCTTAAAATTATTCAGAAGGATTTCAGTTCAGTTCATATCTGAACAAGAATCATTTTTACAATATACAGACAAGTAATACTATCTCCCAAACTTGATAGCTTTCTGTGAGAGGAAACTTACTACCTTCTGAGATAATTTATTGCTCTTTGAGATAATTTGAATTATGAGAAAGTTTTCCTTTATAGCAAACCTTATTTTGCCTCTTTGCAATCCACTGTTCCAAGCTTTTACTTCTGGGACCAAGTAAAATTAATGTAATCTATCTGTCTTCCATTTGTTAACCTTTCTAATGCCAACTATCAAGTTGTCCTCTGGGATTTTTCTTTGCCAGAAAAGATGCACTCCAGTTCTTTCAAACAGTCCTCCCATAGCACCCAAACTCTCTCACCATGTGGGTTGCTCTATTCTGACTGCTCTTCAATTTATCAATGTCTTTTCTAAAATGGTATGCCCAGAACCAAATTCAATACTCTGTTCTACTAGGGCAAGAGATATATCGCCTAGAAGTCTTTGAAAATTGTGGAAGCTTTCTTTAAAATTTCTTTCCAAAATTCCTTTCTAATGCATTGCCCCAATACTGCTGGACTTTTTACATATATACATATATATGTATATATATATATATATATATATGTATATATATCCATTCATATACATATATCTATGTGTATACGTATATTTTACCACTGGTGGTGTTTGCTGTTATTGTTGTTGTTGCTACTGTTGCTGCTGCTGCTGTTGTAATGGTGGTTTGTTTTTTTTTCAGTTATGTCCTACTCTCTATAACTTCATTTACAGTTTTATGCCAAAAGTACTAGAGAGGTTTGCCATTTCCTTCTCCAACTCATTTTTTTAGATGAGGAAATTAAGGCACAGAAGGTTAAGTAATTTGTCTAGAATCATACATCTAGTACCTATCTGAGTTTACATTTGAACTCAGGAAGATAAGTCTTCCTGACTCAAGGAGCAAAGCTGTCCTTCAAAATTCTATATTCTATATTCTTGATGATAATCTGGAATCCCTTCTCTATATTCTGGGCACTCATGTTCTGCAATTTTCAAGTCTGAAAACAAACTGTCCTGTTTCTAATAACTATGTAACTTGCTTGTTCCCACCTTTTTCCTTTGCTAATTTTGGAACAAAGGGAGCTATTATTAAGCTGTCTTTTTCCATTTTTTTGAGAATTCTCTGCCTGGTCCCCTCTTAAAAATATGAAACAAAAGAAAATTTGGATATGTTTTTAATTTCCTTTATAAAAACCAACATGTTCAGGTAAACATTTCAATTTGCTACAAGGCAATTTAACTCCCTTTAAACCTGACAATGACCTAGTGGCAACACATTATTAAATTAGCCATTTAAAGTTTCTGTCTCAATTTAACCTCATGTCCAAGTTCTTGCCTATTGTGCCTTTTTCCTGAAGTTAGTACTATCATGGTGGTAAAATGCATATTTGCTTTGATTCTGAACTGTCAAAAACATGCTGATAGAATGTCAAGGAGGGAGATTTCCTGTCTGTGTCCCATGACTATGAATACATAAGGAGAATTCTTTTACATAATTGCAATTCCTCATAAGCTTGAATGTAATTTCTCATTCAAAACCCTGATACTCACAAAATTTAGAATTTATACAGGTTTAGTTTGGAGCAATAGGCTTCTATTATCTGAAAAACATAAAAATTATGAATGTTACTACAGAGATTATCCTTTTCCAATTCTAATTCACCAAAGAATCTTTTTAGTTATTTTTTTTTGTAGTACCAGATGTTAGCATATTCTTAATTCAAATCATCAGTTTCAATTACATCATCAGGAAAGGCTGTTGTGTTCTTCCTGTATTTAAACTATTAATAAAATATGTTTTTAATTTTCAAAATTGCTTGGCTTTGGAACAGGGCTTTTCTCTAGGGACCTGGAAAGACAGGAAGGCAAAGCAGCATATCTGGATCACTGAGATTTTCTTAGACACACGTGGAAATCAATTGCACATATTTTATAGCCATTCCCATTTGAGGCATTTGAGGTTGTTTTCTTTTCTTTTCTTTTTTTTTCTTTTCTTTTCCTTTTTTACATTGGAGCCTGAGCAGGTTATCAGAAATATGAACTTAACACAAGCTCACTGGACAGAACTGAACATATCAATTACCTGACAGTGTTCATAATTGGATGGTGAATCCAACAACATTTTGTAATCATTACAGCTAAAATAAATGTTTTCTTGTGGCCTGAAAAGGCAGCCAAACATTTCCAAAGTATTTTTAACCATGATTTGTGACCAGGAGAGTGTACCCAATAGGAAACCTTTCCAACCTGCATACAAAAATGTTTTGGCTGTGAAATCAAGAGAAACATATGGAGACTATTTTCTTTATATAAAACATGGTTCCATTAAGTCACACCTAAGCAAAGTCATCAAAAACTTTTGTAAGATAAAGTAACTAAGAGTGAATCTATGGCTTTAGTGCCATATTTTGTAAAAATCAAGGTCTCTTTGGCGAAAATATGAACACAAAATGCAAGCACTGGATGACTAAGAAGTCAAATTTTACTTATGTACTTTGGTGCTATCATTACTCCTTGGTTTTTCACTGAATAGCTTTGTCCATTCTGAAAGTGAAAGGGCTGCTTACAGGTATAATCCCACCACTGATTGGCACAGGGGCTTATATCTACATCATTTCCAACTTGTTTATTTTGACTCTCCTTAGGAAAACTAGCAGCCCTTCTGCACCATATTGATACCAAACAGTTCAGACCACCATTTGGCTTTGCCCACTGTACCTTAGAACTCCTAAATTCAGGATATTCACCAGTTTCAGCTTTTCAGGTAGCTGGTATTACAAGCATATGCTCCCATGCCCAGCAAACCCAACTCACTTTTAAATGTCTCTGGAGAGAAACTTTCTGAGGTGGTGGGTAAGATCCAGAGGGTCAAAGGAACCAACCAGGTATTCTTTTGCTTAAAAATATCGGCACATCTATGATCTCATTGATACAGAAAAGATTCCTTCATGAGAACAAATCAAAACTCATACTTATCTTTGGATGACAGAAGCACATAACTAGAAAGAAAAGGGAACATGGAGATCATTTAATCCAAAGTCCTAATTTGAAAAATGGACATTCTAGAGATAATTTTTTTTTCCATGTGGAGGGTCCCCATGGAGCAGCTATCTGTTGGTCGACTATCCCTCTCTCACTAAACAAGATTAACCCACCTTTTGGGATCATCATTTTTTCAGTGATACTCTTCTTGAGCATATGGCTATTGAAAATATACTATAGCTTATTTATTCTTTCACCCCAAGTATTTCTTTATTACTCTTTGGGTCACCCAATTTTAGTTTCTATTAATTTCAATTTACTATATTGGTATTACAGATTTCACAGTGGTAGAGAGCATTATCTTGGGAATATTCACTTTGCAAAGATGTAGTTTTGCACCAGAAAATACCTTGGGTTCATTAAAATTACCATGCACATTCCTAAATGTAATCTATCCCCTTTCTTCCTCTTATTCAGTTTTAAGCCCAACTGAATGCCCATCTGCATACAACTGCATGTCATCAGCTAGAAACATAGGCTTTTTTTATGCTTTTGTTTTTCTCATATATAATAGATTTTTAGGCTGATCTCTTTTAAATATCACTGGAATCTCATTTAAGATAAAGCACTTCATGGTGAAAATTAATGTTCTGGGGTTTGATTCAATTAGCACAATAGCATTCTTAAACAGGAGCATCTGGTGGATCTCGCCATCTTCAGGACCTTAGAATTTATAGAGCATACCCTTGATGAAAATTCAAGAGATCAAGATAGTCACATTTTGCAAATTATACTGTAAGGTAGATGATATTTTTACAGACTAGAAGGCATAGGGAACATCCTGTAGCATTAATAATATTTTGTGATTTTTCTAAACAATAATATGACTTAGTAGAGAAAATTAGACTTAAAGGCTCTCATTCAACTGAGTTATTTATCTTTTAAATTCAGAATTTTAAAAAATAAACACAACCATAAATAAAACTCTATTTATTGACTTTCTGATTATTAACATCATATCAGAGATATAAAAAAAGAGTATGAAATATGCTCTCCACTGTGATGGTGAATTTCTTGCACAGTGTCCAAAGAGGAAAAAGAATTCCCTATAAAAGAATGCTTGCAAATGTGTCATCATCCAACTAATTCTTATGGGTAATATTTCCTTAGATCAATAAGCATATATCACAGACATGACTTATTTTCCCATATTAGTCTATAAGGGCATTCAGTGGATAAAATGTTGCGCTTAGAATTAGGAAGATTCATCTTCCTGAATTTAAATTTGTCCTCAGACATTAGTTGTGAGATGCTGGGAAAATCACTTAATCCTGATTCCCCATATGTAAAATGAATTGGAGAAGGAAAATGACAAACCACTCCAGTATTACCTCCGGAAAACCCCAAATGGAATCATGAAGAGTGGGATAAGGCTGAAACAACCAAGCAATCACATTATATGCTCTTATATGTCCCAATCAAGATAATCCACCACCTATCTTCATGTCCTTTTCCCCCCTCATCTCCACTTGTACCATTTCCAGCTTTATTTAAGGATTAACTCAGACTCACTTCTTCATCTAACTTTTCTTGATTCTCTTAATTGTGATGTATTTTCTATTTGGGGCAGTACCATGGTACAGTTAGTAGAGTGCTAGGTCTAGAATCAATCTTTGTTTTTTCAGATCTTGTCTCAGTCATTAGCCATGTGACCCTAGGCAAGTCACAAACTTGTTTGCCTCAATTTTCTCGTCTGCAAAATGAACTGGGAAACCAGTTTGATGCCTAATGTGTAAAGCATATGAGAAGGAATGATGTAGAATCAACCTAGAAGAGCTGGAGCCAATTTGCAAGGAATCTAAATGCTAAATGGAGAGTTTGTATAAAGAATCAGAGAGGAATGCCATGGTACATTTGTGAAAGATGTATTGTGCACAATAATTTATTCATAAGTGTTCAATGAACATTTTATATTGAATGGTGAAAATGAATTGAATTGAATTCAGTAGGGAAAAGTTGAATAAAGCAGTTTGAGACAGACTTTAAACACATATCTCAAGGAAGTCTTTAATTACTCAAGAAATACAATAGACCTTGGCTTGTTATTATAAAAATGTGAATACCCTGTGAGTGACATCACATCCCCTCAAAGAGATCCCACCCTGTTTTGTGTTCTAGTAGATGAAATCTATCTTTTGATGCCTTTCTTAGACATTGTTCCTTTTCTGACCTTTGGTCTAATCGATTTTCTAGTCTCCCTGCACCCTCATCCCTGTCCACTAGTTGCCAAACCCCACCTTCTTTTCCCTCCCATCTCCCTCCCCACTTCAAAGCTTTACTCTGCTTTGTCTACAAACTTCATGGTGAAAATCATTTCTCCCTGTCATATTTCAATGAAACATTTTTTTTTTGGCTTGTTAAACCCATAAGCTCTAGTGCTATTGAGATCTGTTGCGTGTTCAGAGGAAAACAATGTGTTTACATTCAAAGTACATTCTGGAATGATTGCTAATCCATCAATAGCAGACCATGTGTGTTTTGAAGGGAGACAGAAAGGCTTCCTAATTTCATAGAAAAATCTTTAAAAAGGTAATGAAGGAAAGTAAAGAATTAAAAGTAGAATGATGCTATGGTAAAATAGCCTTTCTTTCTTTCTTTTTTTTTTCTTTCTTTCTTCCTTCTTTCATTCTTCCTCTTACCTTTCTTTCTTTCTTCTTTCCTTCCTTCCTACCTACCTTCCATTCCTTTTCTTTCTTTCCCTTCTTCTACCTTCCTTCCTTCCTTTCATTCCTTTCTTTCTTTCCTTTCATTCTTCTCTTACATTCTTTCCTTTCTTTCTTCTTCTTCCTTTCATTCCTTTCCTTCCTTCCTTCTTTCCTTCCTTCTCCTTCTTTCCTTCTTCTTCTTTCTTTCCTTTCTTCTTTCTTTCTTCTTTCTTTCTTTTCTTCTTTCTTTCTTTCTTTTCTTTCTTTCTTTCTTATTTCTTTCTTTCTTCTTCTTCTTTACTTTCCTTCTTTCCTTCTTTCTTTTCTCTTCTTTCCTTCTTTCCTTCTTTCCTTCTTTCCTTCTTTCTTCTTTCTTTCTTTCTTGTCTTTCTTTCTTATCTTTCTTCTTTCTTTCTTTCTTTCTTTCTTTCTTTCTTTCTTCTATTCTTCTTTCTTCTTCCTTCTTCTTCTTTTCTTCCTTCCTTCCTTTCTTCCTTCTTCTTTTCCTTTCCTTATTTTTTGCTTCCTTCCTTTCTTTGTTCTTTCATACTTATGGATGTTGGGTGGGAAATAGAGTATCTTCCTGTTTCTTGCTAACGGTCTATGCTATGTATTCAAAAAGGTATTCTGGCCTCTCAAATATTAAAAAAAAAATGGAAATAAGAAGAGTGATAGGAAGAGTCGGCCTATATTATTAAATAGATAGTAGATGATTCAACAAGGATGGCAGAATTAGAAGGAAACATATTTCCCCATAATGAGTATACAGAATGTTACTGACAATTCTCTACAGTTAAAAATATCTGATCTTTGGAGTAGTAGGTTGAGAATAAGAATTGAATTTTTTGGATTTTATTGCCTAATCTATAGCTGATTTCCTTAGTTCTGAATTATTTGATTAGCAACTTGTTCTTCTACTCATTTCAGACCTTCAGATCTCAACATTTTTAGGTATTCTATTAAATGTCTTCACATTGTTTTTGTTTTATTTGTTTTTCTTTTTTTCTTCAATTTAGGTTTACCAGCATTGATCCATGAAAGAAAAAGTTCCTTAATTAGCAAATACAATAACCCTGCCTCTGGTAAGACTTGCTAAGTGTTAACCTACCTCCCAATACTGTTTAAAACATTAAACTTTTATCTTTAGTGTCAAACACATAAATATATGTACATGTGAAATCAGTACACAGTCATTTTTCTGCCATTTTCATAATATTTTACAGTGCACTTTTAGTAATGGAATGAAAATGAATAATTCAGCAATGTAGGAATGTGCCATCTAAAACATGGTCACACCAGAAAAAGTATCCTTTAAGATACTGAAGTTAAATAAGGGTGAAAAAACACATAGGCAATTCCTCTAATCTGGAGCTTATAAATTTGCATTTATGAATTCTAAGAAACCATTTAGCTGAGTTGGTTAGATCATGGTGCTGATGAAGCTAAGATTCCAGATTCAATATATTTTAGAGAAATTTGTTTTCTTTGAATGGAAAAAAATGAAATAAGAATCCAAGCTCACAAACTTAGCATGAGCTCTGTGAAGAAAACCATGATAAAACAATAAAAAGAAAAACTTGGCTTTGGAATAAGACATCCTCCTATGAATTTGACTTCCACTAATTACTAGCTAAATGACTGGCCAAGTCACTATTAAATAAAAGTTTTGACTTTGATATCCTAGATATCCAATTATCTGTTAAGTAGATACAATTCATCACTATTAGAAGGAGAATGGAATATCAAGGTGTGCATTCTATTAATGTCCATTCCTCAATAAAAATCAATACTTCCTAAAAGAAGCATTATTTGTGATCACTAACAAGATATTGCAGATTTGTTTCCAAACCATCACACTACAGCAAGTCACATGAATTACTTTGGTTTTCCAGTTCATATAAAACTTATGTTTATACAATAGTCTAGTAAGTGTGAAATAATGTTATATCTTAAAAAAAACAATGTATATAGTTTAATAAAAATACTTTATTGCTAAAAATGCCAACCATCATCTAATCTTCAATGAGTCATGTTCTTTTTGCTAATGGAGGGTCATGCCTTAATGTTGATGTCTACTGACTGCTCAGGATGGTGGTTGCTAAAGTCCAGGATGGCTGTGACAATTCCTCAAAGTAATAAAACAAGGAAATTTACTGAATTGATTAACTCTTCCTTTCATTAAAAATTTCTTAGTAGCTTGTGATCCTGTTTGATAGCATTTCTTTCAAAACTGGAGTCAATCCTCTCAAACTCCGCCACTTCTTTTTTTTTTTTTTTTTTTAAGGTTTTATTTTTTTTTATTAATTTTATAATTACAAAAATTTTTGACAGTATATATGCATGAGTAATTTTTTTATAACATTATCTCTTGTATTCATTTTTCCAAACTTTCCCCTCTCTCCCTCTACTCCCTCCCCTAGATGACAGACAATCCCATACATTTTACATGTGTTACATACAGTATAACCAAGATACAATATATGTGTGTAAATCCAATTTTCTTGTTGCACATTAAGTATTGGATTCCAAAGGTATAAGTAATCTGGGTAGAAAGGACAGTAGTGCTAACAGTTTACATTCACTTCCCAATGTTCCTTCTCTGGGTGTAGTTGTTTCTGTCCATCATTGATCAACTGGAAGTGAGTTGGAACTTCTTTATGTTGAAGATATCCACTTCCATCAGAATACATCTTCATACAGTATTGTTGTTTGTAACGTGCTGTCGTCTCCAGACGCTGCCGATCGCTCTCTGGGAGGAGATCTGCTGTGTCAACTCAAATCTCTTGGACAGATTCTTCTTCCTGTAGAGAACCGTTGTCTCCAGACTGTTGCCATTAACTGTCGTCCAGAGAAGTGACTTCCTTCCTGCAGAGAGTTGCGTCAAGCCTGATGTAGCCCAGAGACTTCTCCTATCTCTGGAGTGCTGTCCTCTTTTATCCTCCCAGAGAATGGGAGTGGGATAATGCAAAGGCTTCTGGGAAGAACCACTTCAACCAATGAGCTTGCTCCTCCCAAGCATGCAAGCTCTTCCTTAGGAATTCACAAATCAAACTACCAGGAAAAGGCCGGAACTAGAGAATTGTTAAGTACCCACTTAGCACTTAGTAAGAACCTAATATCTCATTATCTCATTAGCACTTAGTAAGAACCTAACAGTTGTTGAAGTGTAAAGTAATCTTCTGGTTCTGCTCATTTCACTCAGCATCAGTTCATGTAAGTCTCTCCAAACCTTTTTGAATTCATCCTGCTGGTCATTTCTTACAGAGCAATAATATTCCATAACCTTCATATACCATAATTTACCCAACTATTCTCCAATTGATGGACATCCATTCATCTTCCAGTTTCTAGCTACTACGAAAAGAGTTGCTACAAATATTTTGGCACGTACAGGTCCCTTTCCCCTCCCAATAGTAGTACTGCTGGATCAAAGGATATGCACAGTTTGATAACATTTGGGGCGTAGTTCCAAATTGTGCTCCAGAATGGCTGGATTCTTTCACTAATCCATCAACAATGTATCAGTGTCCCAGTTTTCTCACATCCCCTCCAACATTCATCATTATTATGTTCCTGTCATCTTAGCCAATCTGAAAGGTGTGTAGTGATATCTCAGAGTTGTCTTATTTTGCATTTCTCTGATCAGTAGTGATTTGGAACACTCTTTCATATGAGTGGATATAATTTCAATTTCATCAATCTGAGAATTGTCTGTTCATATCCTTTGGCCATTTATCAATTGGAAAATGGTTTGATTTCTTATAAATTAGGATCAGTTCTCTATATATTTTGGAAATGAGGCCTTTATCAGAACCTTTAACTTTAAAAATATTTTCCCAATTTGTTACTTCCCTTATAATCTTGTTTGCATTAGTATTGTTTGTACAGAAACTTTTAGTTTGATGTATCAAAATCTTCTATTTTGTGATTAATAATGATCTCTAGTTCTCCTCTGGTCCTAAATTCCTTCCTCTTCCACAGGTCTGAGAGGTAGACTATCTTCTATTCCTCTAATCTATTTATGATCTCATTCTTTATGCCTAAATCATGGACCCATTTTGATCTTATCTTGGTATATGATGTTAAGTGTGGGTCCATATTTAATTTCTGCCATATTAACTTCCAGTTTTCCCAACCGTTTTTTTTTTCAAATAATGAATTTTTATCTCAAATGTTGGTATTTTGGGGTTTGTCAAACACTAGATTGCTATAGTTGTACCCTTTTATGTCATTTATACCAAATCTGTTCCACTGATTGACTGGTCTATTTCTTAGCCAATACCAAATGGTTTTGGTGATTGCTGCTATATAATATAGCTTTAGATCAGGTACACCTAGACCACCTTCATCTGATTTTTTTTTTTATTAATTCCCTTGAAATTCTTTTATTCTTCCATATGAATTTTGTTGTTATTTTTTCTAGGTCATTAAAATAGTTTCTTGGGAGTTTGATTGGTATAGCACTAAATAAATAGATTAGTTTGGGGAGTATTGTCATCGTTATTGTATTCGTTCAGCCAATCCACGAGTACTGAATGTCATTCCAATTATTTAAATCTGACTTTATTTTTGTGGCAAGTGCTCATATAATTCCTGACTTTTCTTTGGTAGATGGATTCCCAAATATTTTATACTCTCAACATTTGTTTGGGATGGAATTTCTCTTTGTATCTCTTGCTGTTTTCATTTTGTTGGTGATGTATAAAAATGCTGAGGATTTATGTGGATTTATTTTGTATCCTGCAACTTTGCTAATGTTGTGAATTATTTCTAATAACTTTTTATTAGAATCTCTGGGGTTCTCTAAGTATACCATCATATCATCTGCAAAGAGTGACAGTTTGATTTTCTCATTACCTGCTCTTATTCCTTTAATCTCTTTCTTGACTCTTATTGCCGAGGCTAGCATTTCTAATACAATATTGAATAGTAATGGTGATAGTGGGCAACCTTGTTTCACTCCTGATCTTACTGGGAAAGGTTCCAGTTTATCTCCATTACATATTATGCTTACTGACAGTCTTAAATATATGCTCCTGATTATTCTAAGGAATAGTCCATTTATTCCTATACTTTCAAGCGTTTTTAGTAGGAATGGATTGGATTTTATCAAATGCTTTTTCTGCATCTATTGAGATGATCATGTGGTTTTTATTAATTTGATTATTAATATGGTCAATTTATACTAATAGTTTTCCTAATATTAAACCAGCCCTGCATTCCTGGTATGAATCCCACTTGGTCATAGTGTATTATCCTGGGGATGATTTTCTGAAGTCTTTTTGCTAATATCTTATTTAAGATTTTAGCATCAATATTCATTAAAGAAATTGGTCTACAGTTTTCTTTCTCAGTTTTTGATCTACCTGGTTTAGGTATCAGTACCATATCTGTGTCATAAAAGGAGTTTGGTAGGACTCCTTCATCCCCTATTTTTTCAAATAGCTTATATAACATTGGGGCTAATTGTTCTTTAAATGTTTGGTAGAATTCACATGTAAATCCATCTGGTCCTGGGGATTTTTTTCCTGGGGAGTTGATTAATAGCTTGTTCTATTCTTCTTCCTGGGATGTAGTTTCCCTCTTTTTATCACTCCTTCCCCTTTTTTTGATACTATTCCCCTTCCCTTTACTACTTCCCTGTTTTTTTTTTTTTTTTTTTAATATTATATCAGTAAACTCAAATTATCCATGCGGACCTTCTGTATATCCACAACAGAGATACAGTTCTCAAAAGTTCTTTTTACATTTTTCTGCTTCTCTTCAGTCTTGTGGATGTAGATCAATTTTTTTTTTTGTTTGTTTAAGTCTGGTTTTTTCTTAGAAAGAAATGGAATTCCTCTGTTTCATTACATGACCATCTTCTTCCATGGAAGAAAATGCTAAACTTAGCTGGGTAGTTTATTCTTGGTTGCAATCCTTGTTCTTTTGCCTTTCGGAATATCAGGTTCCAGGTACTTCGATCCTTTAATGTGGAGGCAGCCAGATCTTGTGTGACCCTTACTGTGGCACCTTGATATTTGAATTTTTTTTTCTGGCTGCTTGCACTATTTTTTCCTTAGTTTGGTAGTTCTGCAGCTTAGCCACAATGTTCCGTGGAGTTCTTTTTTTAGGGTCTTTTTCAGAAGGTGTTCGATGTATTCTTTCAATGCCCATTTTCCCTTCTGTTTCTATTATCTCTGGACAGTTCTCTTTGATGATTTCCTGTAAAATAGAATCTAGGCTCTTTTTTTGATCATAGTTTTCTGGAAGTCCAATGATCCTCAGATTATCTCTCCTAGATCTATTTTCCAGGTCTATAGATTTTCCCAGTAAGTATTTGACGTTATTCTCCAGCTTTTCATTTATTTTTGTTTTGTTTTGTTTTATTAAGTCTTGGTTTCTCAATGAATCATTCATTTCTATTTGTTCAGTCCTGATTTTTAATGAGTTATTTTCTTCATTCACATTTTTTAGTTCTTTTTGTATATGCCCAATTGAGTTTTTAAATGAATTATTTTGCTCTGTTGAATTTTTTTCCATTTCACTAATTTTTTTAATTAGTTATTTTCTTTTTGCAATTCAGAAATCCTACTTTCTTGAGAATTTTTTTAGCTTTTCCAATTCAGAAATCCTACTTTCTTGAGAATTTTTTATCTTTTCCAATTCAGAAATCCTACTTTTCTGTGATTTTTGAAACCTTTTCTAATTCACAAATTTTGTTTCCCTGGACCTCCTGTGAATTCTTTATTTTTTCCAAATCAAATTTCAGGATGTTGTTATTCTCTATCATAGCTTCTCTTTCCTTTCCCCATTTTTCTTCAAACTCTCTTAACTTTTTAATAGTCTCTTCTAGGAGAGAGCTATGTGATGGGGGGCAGGTATCATTCCCCTTTAGGGTGTTATCTGCAGACTCTCTGCTGTTAGCTTTCTCAGGGTTGGATACCCACTCTTTCTCTGTGTAGAAGGTGTCAATCGTTCTCTTCAGCTTCTTACTTATTGTTAAAAATCTGTTGGGGTCTGCCCTTGGGGTAAGAAGTTTATTTATTTATTTACCAGCTTCCTCCCAGACCTGAGGTAGAATGCAACAGCCCTGTGACTGGTCTAAGAGAGAGCTCTGGGAGAGAGTTCCCCTCTCCCCTCCCCAGAAATGCCTGAGGTGATTAGTAAGTCTGCACTGTGAGGAGTGCCCAGTGAAGGACCCTGACGTGAGGCTTAGTGACTTCCCTGAGGTCCAAGGCCGAAAGTCACAAACCCCAGCCAATGCCTCCCTTGGGGCTATGGATATCAGCAGCTGACATGAAAAGCCCCTACACTCAAACTTGAAGTGACCGCAGTCCCCAATTCAAAGGTTCCACTTCCCTGGGAATTCCCGGGCTGCTAGATCTCCACTGCCTCAGGCTGTGTCCCTGCTGTTCAGGCTCTTAACTACCCCAAGGAGAAGCTCCAGGCAGCAGAAGGCAGCTGCACAGCAGTGCCAAGATCTATTAGGTCACTTCTGGATTGGGGTGGTTCTAGGATCTGGCTTTATATTTTAAAGTGGCTTGATTTCTCTTCTGATCTGCTGTTTTATAAGCAGAAAGGAGCTAACATCCTGTGCCAGATTCCTCTATCTCAGTGGCTTCTCTGGTCCCAGAGTTCTCCCCAGCCCGATTGGCATAGTGTGTTAGCACCTAACCTTGTCTGTGCTGGTCTTCCCCCCCCCCCCCCCCCCCCCGCTCGGAACCGACCTTTTCTGTTGAAATTCCAGATTCTTTTCAGCTAGTAAGTTGTGCTTCCAATCCTTGTGGTTTTTATCAGTCCAGAATTATTTTTGAGGCTGATTTAACTAATTGGCAATGAGGGAAGAAGGGAGCTTACAAATTCACGTGTATCTTCTCCGCCATCTTGGCTCTGCCCCCCCTCTGCCACTTTTTTAAGAACTAAGCATATATAAAATTTTTCATTATTGTTGTGTCTCAGGGAATGGGGAACTCAATGAAGAGAGAGATAAGGGAATGACTGATCAGTAGAACCATCAGAACATATACAATATTTATTGGTTACTTTTTTTGTGGATATGGTTTGTGGCATAAACAATCACAAACACAAAACAATCACAGCAATAACATCAAAGATCACTGCTCATAGGTGACCATAACAGATACAATAATAATGAAAAGGTTTGAAATTGTGAGGATAACCAAAACCCATATTGTTGGGGAAATAGCACACGGAGAATTTTGTAATGCAGGATTGCCACAAATCTTCAATTTTTTTTTTTATTTTAAAAATGCAATACTTTTGAAATTTAATAAAGCAAAGCACAGTAAAATGAGGTATGTTGATACCTGCCAAAATAGCTATTCTATTACCCACCAAATCCATTTTTTTTTTTAATTTTCTAGGTCAATTTTAAATCAATCTAACAAAAATGAAGATTTACCAAAATAGACTTACTTCATTTTTAATACTTATTTTAAATAAAGAGATAATATAACCCTATCTTTTTTTTTTTGTTTGTTTTTAAAAACTTCTTATATAAACATATATTGCTTAAGCTACAGATGCAGAGGGCACTCTCAAACCTGATCCCACCACTAATCATTGGGAAGAATTGATATTATAATTTCCCATTATTTAGGTAATCAATACTCTCCTAGCCCTAGGGGCTCACCGTACTGATGTTGGACTTAGTACATATGCTAAGTATATATGATGTTCCAAATAATTTTGAAAACAGACCTTATGTTATGTAATTTTTTCCCTCCTAATTTTGCAGAAACTACTCAATAGATCCCGGATCAACTAGTTTCATTTGTTTACAAGCCTGTTTCATCAAATGAACCCATTATTAATATAACTAACGCTCCCCTGGGTGTCCCCTCTATTAATCTTGTACCTGGAGAGTGAAATAATAACATTTCTATAAAAGTGATTATGTCTTAAAAGTTTCTCCTGCCTTTTGATTATTTATAATGGCTGATTAAAGCAAGCCTTCCAAGGTGAGACTTATGAATAATGAATGATCTCTGATTTCCCATCACTGTTAGCCATTCTCACTTGCTAGGTTTGTTTTTTTTTTTTTTTTCTAAAATTCCCTTCTCTGCTAATGAAAAGTTAATTGGAGTTCAGCCTTCATTACAGCAGAGTTCTGTCTCAGCTACATGAGGGCAATGATTTTTATGTATTGACTGTCCTCTTCTTAGCCTAGATGTCAGGTAAAGATTTTAAAGACAGCTCTCCATTTCCACTTGTCAGATTCCTAGCAATAAATAGTTAACATGATAGACAAGTTGAATTTGGAAATAAAGTACTTTGGAGTGCAATCAAGGTTCATGTCATCTCAGGGGAAATTCATTTGCTTGTCTACAGGTTACAAAAACATCTGGACACCTCTCCTACCACCTGGACGTTTCAATATTTAGGCAGTAATATCTATCTATCATAATGTTTAGCTAAGGCAAGAATACATGCAAGGCAACTTAACCAAAATGTAGGTAAAAGCTTACATATGAATTAGGAATGGTCACTGACTCAAGTTCCTGGTAAACCCAGTAGAACACAAAATGACAAAAGTCAGGGCAGGAAAAGGACATATCTTCAAGAAATGATGTATATTAAAGTAGCTAATGTTAATTTTGTCTGTACAGTCAGCAATCCACAGAGTATTCCTGATGGCCAGACTAAGAAGAAATGGCAAGACAAGTAAGAAAAGAACTCAGAAAAGTGTCTTCTCCTTAAAGAAAGGAAAGAGTACATAGGAGAAGAAATTATTGAATAGGTTCAAATATTACAGAGAAGTCAAGAAAGAAGAATCCTAGACTTTCATTTTAGCTTTTTTATTTTCAGTATGAGCAGAGAGATTGTGACATAGTACATAGATCACCAGACTAGAACTCTCATCTTCAACTCATTCAAATCTAGTCTCAGACACTGACTAAGTTGGGTAAACCCTGGGAAAATCAATTAATTCTGTTTGCCTCGGTTTTACTCATCTGAAATGAGCTGGAGTAGGAAATGGAAAACCATTCCAATATCTTTGCCAAGAAAATCCCAAATGGGGTCACAAAGATTATGAAAACTCAACAACAACAAACAATATCCCCAGCATAAAATGTCTGTCTAATAATAACTAAATTAAAAATCAAATTAAAATGTCAATAAGTTATCCTATCTCATTTTTAAACACAGGTAATCTGATTCTGCAAAATTCTATGCAAAAAGCATAAAATTTCATTTACAGGAAATAAAAATATCTTCTTTTTGACCTTGAAAAAAGAAAGTACCAGTAAAGATAACAAAATAAGACCACTAGGCAAGATAATTGTAACAATATGTTTTGAAGTTTTTCCACATTCCATTTTCAATTAACTTGGTAAGTGTCCTAGGTTTGAATCAATTAGAAAATTGAAAAGTGCTTTTCTTAATGCTAAAGCAGAAATCAAGGATTTCTGAATTCTGAAGAAATCCTGAAAAAGCCACTTATTCTGTCCAGTTTTCATCCTGTTACAGAGCACTCTTGCTATTTACTGATTTCCCCCTAAGTCTTGATAACTTTATTAAAAAGTATGTGATTGTGTTGGTCTCGCTGTCTCTCTGTCCCTCTCTCTCTTTCTGCCTCTGTCTCTATCTCTATCTCTGTCTCTCTGTCTCTCTGTCTCTCTGTCTCTGTTTCTCTGTGTTTATGTGTCTCTCTGTCTCTTTCTCTTAACTTTAATAGTCTTAATGTCTTATTACAGAAACAAGATTTTCTAATGGAAGCAATCTGAAATTTCTTTCCATGTATGTACTTCACTGATAGCACTGACATCTCCTACTAAATAAAAAGCAAAAAATAAACTCATGCAATAAATATGCATTATCAAACAAAAAATATTTCTATACTAGACAAGTTCAAAATAATTTGTCTTGTTCTGTTTCTTAAAAACAACACTTTTTAGTTAGGAAGTGGATAGCAGGCTTTATCATCAAACCTCTGAAATACAAATTGGTCATTCTATTGATCAGAACTCTTTAGTCTTTCATAGTTATTTGACTTTATATCCTAGAAAACTTTGAAAGAATTTGATTTGGAGGCTATCCTGCTGGCATTCATATAATCTATTTTGTTTTCTAGTTCACATAATTAGGAAAAAAAGTAGGGGAGGAGAAGACAACCTCCTACAAAATTCTATTGCAGAAATTATTTTTATTGACTATCTACCCTCTCCAAACTCAACTCCAACCCCAGTAGCCATAATGTTTTTATGCTATGTGTACCTGAGGTGCTAGTTTGTTTCCTTCTCACCTTGACAGCTGGTATCTCTTGGCAGTTCTGAAAATTTTAGTTTGAAAAAGAAAAAGGCCAGTAAAAAGGAAAAGAATTGCTAGAGAGTCATCCATTTAAAGCTGGAGAGTGTTTTCTGGAAGGCCTATTTGATATAACCTCATATGCATATTCCACCTGACCAAACTTAGGAGAATATATATATTCCATTTAGTTGGCTCTGTAATTAATTCTAAGACAGGAGTATGAAAAGAATACTTGGCTCCAAAAGGTCATCACCATCCAATTTCACTGAAAATCTGGTAAGTATGCCTTGTAATGAAGTTTAACATTTCTAATGGGCTTAGTCAATGTTTTAGGAGTATTTAAACATTTTGTGGGTTTGTCCAGATGACTTTTATTTAAAATGATTAGATTTGTTTGACCTTCTAGTAAGAAATTATTGGAAAACACATAATCCTCAGAGAATAGCATTACCTACTTTTTTTAGTTTTAGATAAGTGGCAAAAAGGGGAGTTGGGTCAATAGATATTTATAGGAAGGAGCATGTTAGATTAAATGAATAAAATTTTAGTATTATCTAAATTGGAAGAGTGTCAACATCATTCTTAGGAAGTATTGTTCTAGAATGAAGAGAAGTAGCCTGGGTATCAGGAGATCTAGTCTTAATCCCAGTTTAATAACTAACAGGTTAGTTTTCTTTTTTGTTTTCTTCTTGAGTAAGTCATTTAATCCCATCAAGCCTAAGTTTCTTTCCTAGATATATAAAGTGGGCTATTCATATAACACAGGAAGCTAGGTGGCAAGGTGGATAGATTTCTAAGTTAGAGGTAGGAAATCTAAATTCAAATGTGACTTCAAACAATAGCTATATAACCCTCTCCTTTTTTTTTTTTTCAACAGGTTCCTCATCTATAGAATAAACTAGAGAAGGAAATGGCAAACCACTGCATTATCTCTGCTATAACATAATACAGTCATGAAGAGTCAGATATGACTGAAATGACTATAGACCAATAGGTTCCCTCATATGTCATTGCTCTGTATTTTTTACAAAGGGAACATGTAAAAGTATACAATTGATTCATCACCTGTGGTGAACTTTAAAAACAATTGGTACATGCATGGATGATTTTATCTGAACCATTTTAGTGAATATTCACATTAATAAGAGTGCAAATTTATTATAAAGTATTTATAGCAAAATAAAGGTGTTGATGATCAACATGATACCCAAAGTCCTTTGCATTTCTTTTGTTTTATGATTCTATTCTAATTATGCATTTAGGAATTAAAAGTCTGGGGCTCGAATGCCATTGTGTTTTTTTGTTTGTTTGTTTTTGTTTTTGTTTTTTTAATTAAATCAGGCACTTAAAAAAAAAAAGTCTTAAAAAAAAAAGTTTTTCTAAAATCAGTTTTAACAATCATTCCTGCTAAGTAGATTGGATAGAATGTTGGGACTGTTGAAAACTGAGTGGGCTTCTATAATCTGTGTGAGCTAATAGAGTAATTATTATTGTTATTATTCTGTAAAAACACTAATTTGCATTTTAAATATTGGACTTTCAAAACACTCTCCCATCTATTATCTCTTTCAATCTTCACAACAACCATCTTGCACAGGTAAAATAGGAATTATCACTCTCCCTAGATACTAACACAAAGAAATGTTAGAGAACTTGTCTCATTTTGTGCTACTACATAGGTAGGATACTGGTAATATGGATTCATGAGATTTCTAAATTGGGAGACTGACTTGTATATAGAAAATTGCTGGTAAAATATTAACTATCAGCTATCTAGGGGGAAAGTATCTGTGAACTGTTAATATTTTCTTTATTACTTTCTTAAGTCTAAACAATCAACAAAAGAATAAATCAAGCATCAATTTTTATACCATTTACCAATTTCTGAGATGTAAATGCTCACACTGAAATGTTTAATTATTAGCTCCTATAAAACAGTATGATCTGATTCCAGGATACTTCTATTTGTAAAACAATTTTTTTTTGTATAACAGTGTAACAAAAATTAGAATACTGTTTCCAAAATCATATCTAAACATTGTCATATGAATAAAAATTTCTTAAGTTATACTTTATTATATCATTTCTTGGGGGAGAGGGATTAGTCCTTTCCACCTTGCCTCTAGAGGCCAGTACCAGAAATAAATAATGAATGCTATGAATAGGCAAATAAAAATTAATTCATATATTCAAATGGATTTCATTAATCTCCAAATTCATAAACATTTACCTATTTCAGGGGTATAGATTATAGCCTGTCCAAATCTGCTCATGTTTTATAAATTTTATCCATCTTTTGCCATAAATTTGCCAAAGAAAAGCTTCTCAAGGTGTAACAGACTTTCCTCAATTTCTCCTAATATCATCAGGATATCAGTAGAATATCCGTCTGTTATCTTTATCTTCCTGTCTCTCTATGGGACTAGTCTATCTTTTTTTTTAATTATAAATTTCCTTGATAACAATCTTTATTCCTGCTTTTCTTTGAAATTACTGATTTATCATATATGGCAGGATTCTCACATCTGTTCTCTTCAACATTTATTTTCATCTGATTGAGACTGTTGAAATTCGAATCTTATAAGTATAAAGCTGCTCTGGACAAACCCAGTTCTCCTAAGATGAAGACATTAATGAGAGCTCTTTTGAGCATGCCCAGTTTGTCTAACATGAAACAGCTTACATCACCTATCACATAGCCTATTTTAATTGGCTATCTGCATCTTCAAAGTTGGTAAAACTGAATCTTTTCTTACTGATCTCTTTTCTATTGTGTTCAGTGGTTGAAGATCCCAGTTTACTCAAAGCAAGGATGTCATAAATTGAACCAATGAAAGAGGAAGGACTAACCCTGACTCCCTCTCTTTTGCTCTTGTACTAAAAAATGAGCCTGTCTGTCCTATTGTTGGATGTCAGTTTCAGGTGATGTAAGTAATCCTCATAGGACATGGGAGTTCAAATCAGAGTGATTTTTGAGCCAGGATTACAGGCTGGATAGCATTAGAATCCCCAAACAGTCAAGTTGCCTGTGACTTGAATCCAAAGGGGTGTGTATTTGACTTGGGACTGGAACCTAATATTCCTCTCCTCAGAGACTGAGGAGGTGAAGGAAAAAAAGGAGGATTATACCTCACAAATAGTGAGGGAGTAGTCTTATATATTTGTGATTATTCCTTCTGAAGCAAATATTTCTTTGTCAAAACTAAACTATTAGTGGCTAAATGGACTGGGATTAGTGGAACCACCCTCTGCAATTAAGCATTTGCCATTGGCAGGGAGCCTAGACATATCCTAAATCTCCATAAAGGATGCTGAAAAATCTTGGGGATAGAGGAGAAATATAATGTTGCTATCCTTTAGGTGGTGAGTTCAGAGTGGTATGTTATTATACTAACATATAATAATAATATTCATAAATTATTGATTGTTAAAAGAAAAACCTTTGTTTCTGAAAAAAATTGAAATAAAGACATTTTGCAACTTCCTGGAGGCAATTCAGTCAGATATCCTTCTATTTGATTCTAGAACTCATTTGTTGATAATATTTATATTCTCTGAGATGTATAAAAATTAAAATGTTATGACCCAGAAGGGTTTCATGCCATTAGAAGTCTTAAAATAATGATTGGAAAATCACTTCTCTAGTATACTATAGAAGAAAGTATTGCGCAGATATGGATAAATGTTCTCTAAAATTCCTTCCAACTTTGAGATTCTTCTGTGATATTGCAAAACACAATACAACACAACACAACTCAACACAATATTAAAAGGGAGGGAGGGAGGGATGAGAATTAGATAAGGAGTATCTAAATGAAATTAGGTTTAATTGAAATCTAGTGGCAAGTCCAGGGTACAGGGAGTCTAATGGAGTTCCCCTGCAACCCCTTTGGATTTGGCACAAGGATACAGAGTTACATGAGGAGGGAAGAAGAAACAAAAGAAAGAAAAATTAAAAGCAGGATAGAAGGAGGAAGGAAGAAAGGCATGATGGAAGGAAGGAAGGAAGGAAGGAAGGAAGGAAGGAAGGAAGGAAGGAAGGAAGGAAGGAAGGAAGGAAGGAAGGAAGGAAGGAAGGAAGGAAGGAAGGAAGGAAAGAAAGAGCTTATGCAGGAAGATAACAAACAAAAGGAAAATTAAAAGTGGGATTGAGGAATTGTTATGATGTGAGGCAAATTGATGGTAGACATGAATTCAAGCAGTACAGCTGGTAGGAAGTTAAGAGTTGGCTAGGTTACTTATCCCTTTTAAAATAAATGCTTTTGGAAGATTTTTTTTGCACTGATCTCCAGGCCTACAATCAGAGAGATATAGACAACTAAGCATATTGATTACTTGTGAGTACCAAAGCTGATGCAATCTTTGTTATAAGTTTCCAGGTGATGAGTCTTTCCTGGGAACATGATGATAGTGGAGTCAAATCCAAGGAGTGCAGCTGTTATGAAATGAGAGAACAAATGAATAAATGATCACCATCCATTGGCTTCTATCATAATTATTATTATGCCAATATAGCTAAAATGGAAATTTGTTTTCTTTGATTATGTATTTTCCTTTTTTTTCTTTTTTTAAATTTTTTTTTTCTTTTTTCTTTCTTTTTTTTTTATTAATAGTTTTTTTTATTTACCAGATATTTGCATGGGTAATTTTACAACATTGACAACTGCCAAACCATTTGCTCCAATTTTTCCCCTCCTTCCCCCCCCCCCCCAGATGGCAGGTCGACCAATACATGTTAAATATGTTAGAGTATAAATTAAATACAATATATGTATACGTGACCAAACAGTTGTTTTGCTGAACAAAAAGAATTGGTCTTTGAAATAGTGTACATTTAGCCTGTGGTGGAAATACAAAATGCAGGCTGACAAAATTAGAGGGATTGGAAATTCTATGTAGTGGTTCATAGTCATCTCCCAGAGTTCTTTCACTGAGTGTAGCTGGTTCAGTTCATTACTGCTCCATTGGAACTGATCTGGTTCATCTCATTGTTGGAGAGGGCCACATTCATCAGAATTGATCATCATACAGTATTGTTGTTGAAGTATACAATGATCTCCTGGTCCTGCTCATTTCACTCAGCATCAGTTCATGCAAGTTTCTCCAGGCCTTTCTGAAATCATCCTGTTGGTCATTTCTTACAGAACAATAATATTCCATAACATTCATATACCACAATTTACTCAGCCATTCTCCAATTGATGGGCATCCATGTAGTTTCCAGTTTTGGGCCACCACAAAGAGGGCTGTCACAAACAATATTGCACATATAGGTCCCTTTCCCTTCTTTAAGATCTCTTTGGGATACAAACCCAGGAGCAATGCTGCTGGATCAAAGGGTATGCACAATTTGATAACTTTTTGAGCGTAGTTCCAAATTGCTCTCCAGAATGGCTGGTTGTATTCGCAGTTCCACCAACAATTTATCAGTGTCCCTGTTTTCCCACATCCCCTCCAACATTCTGCATTACCTTTCCCTGTCATTCTAGCCAATCTGACAGGTATGTAGTGGTATCTCAGAGTTGTCTTAATTTGCATTTCTCTGATTATTAATGATTTGGAGCATCTTTTCATATTACTAGAAATAATTTCAATTTCTTTATCCAAGAATTGTCTGTTCATATCCTTTGACCATTTATCAATTGGAGATTGGCTTGATTTCTTATATATTAGAGTCAATTCTCTATATATTTTGGAAATTGAGGCCTTTATCTGAACCTTTGACTGTAAAAATGTTTTCCCAGTTTATTGTTTCCCTTCTAATCTTATCTGCATTGATTTTGCTTGTACAAAAACTTTTCAATTTGATATAATCAAAGCTTTCTATTTTGTGATCAATAATGATCTCTAGTTCTCCTTTGGTCATGAATTCATTCCTCTTCCACAGGTCTGAGAGGTAAACTATCCTATGTTCCTCTAATTTATTTATAATTTTATTCTTTATTCCTAGGTCATGAACCCATTTTGACCTGACCTTGGTATACAGTGTTAAGTGTGGATCAATGCCTAGTTTCTGCCATATTAATTTCTAATTTTCCCAGCAATTTTTGTCAAACATTGAGTTCTTATCCCAAAGGCTGGGGTCCTTGGGTTTGTCAAACACTGGGTTGTTAGAGTTACCTATTCCACTGATCAACTAGCCTATTTCTTAGCCAATACCAAATGGTTTTGGTAACCGCTGCTTTATAATATAATTTTAGATCTGGTACAGCTAAGCCACCTTCATTTGTTTTTTTGGTTTTTTTTTTTTTTTTCATTAATTCCCTTGAAATTCTTGACCTTTTGTTTTTCCATATAAACTTCGTTGTTATTTTTTTTTAGGTCATTAAAATAGTTTTTTGGGAGTCTGACTGGTATAGCGCTAAATAAATAGATTAGTTTAGGTAGTATTGTCATTTTTATTATATTTGCTTGCCCTATCCAAGAGCATTTAATATTTTTCCAATTGGTTAGATCAGACTTAATTTGTGTGGAAAGTGTTTTGTAGTTTTGCTCATACAGTTTCTGATTTTCCTTTGGCAGACAGACTCCTAAATATTTTATGCTATCAGTAGCTACTTTAAATGGAATTTTTCTCTGTAACTCTAACTGTTGGACTTTGTTAGTGACATATAAGAATGCTGATGATTTATGTGGATTTATTTTGTATCCTGCAACTTTGCTAAAGGTGTGGATTATTTCTAATAGCTTTTTAGTTGAATGTTTAGAGTTCTCGACCATCATATCATCGATTATGTATTTTTCTTAAAAATAAACATTTTTAAATTTCTTTTTTGCCTCCAATGGAGGTGTTTGGTTGGGAATGAAGAGCTATGGAATAGAAAGGTAAAAGTAAATAGAGATATAATAATGAAAAAGAGAGGGAAGGGGTTGAAGCAACTTTTTTAGTGGAAAAAATAGCCAAAAAAAAAAAATAGATCAGAGAAGCAGTACAACTTGGAAAGCTAAAGGCATACACATACACACACACACGCACACACACACACACACACACACACACACACACACACACACACAGAAAGAAATCATATTTTTTTAAAAATAAAAGATAGTAGGCAGTAAATATCAGACTTGCAGTTTGGCATTTTGTGTGTGTGTGTGTGTGTGTGTGTGTGTGTGTGCATTTCTATTGTATGCTAATTCTCTTTGTGGCTTGTTGTGTTCAAAATATTTTTTTTTAAATAATTTTGTTAAGGAAAAGGAACAAAAAAGCAATGAGTCATTCCAGGTATTCTTTCCAATTCTGTATAGATCTGGGGAAAGCTGTTCTGAGTATAACTTCAAAATTTACCTTCTTCACTTTAAATAGTGGCTATATATAGATTTTAAGGAATAAAACAAAGGAAGTTAAAGAGGAAACCATCTATGAAATAAAAAAAAGCAACATTGTTCTAGAATTATAATAAAACTTGGCAATGTCCAATCCTTGAGAAATAATTCATTTCAGACAATGTAGTTTTCCAGAGAGGAGAATCTGTCCCTTTAGATCTCATAACTTCTATTTTTCTTGCCATTTCAGTAGGAAATCATTGAACTTTATATGCATCACTTCCATCAGATGGTGTTTAGTATGTTTCAATATTGTTCTTCTGCAATAGCAGATGGTCATTGTATTGATACTTCTTACAACTTTCAAAGCCATTAGTTTTTAAATGGTTGTTGTTATTATATTAATTGCTCTCTATTGTTCATCAGGTACTTACTACATGCTAAGTCTACAAGAATAAGTTTGTTCCCATCTTTAGCTAAAGAATCTTAAAACGTGTAGTCAAGTAATCACCAAAAAATAAAACAACAAAACATTCAAGAAGTTCAAAGGAAAGGTTTGACTATGTCCTAGCTTATTATCTGATCAGAAATTCTCTCAATCAGCAAAGGTCACTGGTTTAGTCAGCAAAGGTGGAAAGAGGCCCCTTCAAACTTAGAATATAATGGAAGTGAAGAAAGTGTTTAGGGTACATATGTCCAAAGGTATAACTCAAAATTCCAGGTGATTCATATCTTAAAAGTCCATTCTTGAGCACTTAGTTGGTACTCTGTTATTTCTAGACATCATACTCCTTGAAGTTGCTTTGCTTCCTAAGTAATTATTTCCATTATCTCTTTTTCTCAATGCACACCTACACTACCAGCCAGATATGCTGTTTCCTGCTGGTTCAGGACCTATCTGATACCACTAATCCCAAATAGATGTAATGTCTGCTAATTGTCAATCCCTTCAATGATATAATCAATAGAGAGAAAGAAAAGGAGAAGAGAGTTTCTTCACTCTATCAAGAATGATGGCCTTTTTGATGGCCTGGCTCCATTTCTTGAATTGTTGATTTTCAAACTTAAGAACCCTCTGCTGCTGGTTGGTATTTATATTTAGACCCAGAGGTGTCCCTGATTCTTTCAGCCATTCACAAGATGTCTCCTATGTGAGATCATCTATTTTCATTTAATAGCCTAATCTATAATTAAGAAGTTATTTTCATATTTCTGAAAAATAGGAAATACATAAAAACTCCTTAATACATAGTACTATTTGTTGACATGATAAAATTTATTGGGAGAGGACAAAGCCCCCATCCTTTGATGAATTTATATAAAATATAGGCAGCTGTAAAAACAAGATAAATGCAGGATAATTTTTGAGAAGATAACACCACCAGCTGACAGATAGGTCAGATCCAGATAACTGATCCTTGAAAGAAATAAAATCACTGGGTTTCAGAATTTATTGTTGTTCATTAATTCAGTCATATCTGAATCTCCAAGACTCCTTGGACTATATAATACTCTAGGTCTGTGCTTCTATGATCATATCTATCATCTCATCTTCTGCCATTCTCTTTTTTTGCCTTCAATATTTCCCAAGATCAGGATCTTTTCCATTGAGTCTTATATTTTCATTATGTGGCCAAAATATTTAATCTTTAGCTTCAGTATTTGTCCTTCCAATAAAATAATTTGTCTGAATTAATTGCTTTAAGTATTGCTTTCAGTATTGACTGATTTGATCTCCTACCTGCCCAAGTTTTACCTTTTAACATAAAGTCTTGGTATTTAAAATAATGCACAAAAATAATTTTAAAAGGCAGTTGAAGGAGGATAAAAAAGGTCCTTTCCATTTCAAGAACAAATGCTTTTGTTCTCCCTAACATTTTTTTTCTCCTTTCTCTTCCCTTCCTCCCCCTTATCAGTTGGAATTCAGATGATGCAGGTGAAAAGAAAGTTGACCCTACCCATCAAGCAAAGTTCAAAACAAGTTGAAATGAGAAACCTTTGCAAGGATCTTAATTATCTTTCCAAAGATCTCCTTCTCTTTGAAAATCATCTCTTTTCTGAGATGCCTTGGAACTGGCAAATGCTTCTCCTCTCAGGTATTTGGTGGGGGGGGGGGAGGTTTGAAAAAAAAGTCTTGAAATTTTGCCAATAGATGAGGAGGGGGAAAAAGCAGAATTCTAAAGAGAAATAAGTATCAGATGAATCTCTAATTTTCTGAAATAGGGACACACATATCAGGATCCTTGAGTGAGAGGACCGTGGCAGAGCCTGCAAGATTTCCATAACTCCTATCTGCTTTCTAGCTAAGATAACACAATTTAAGTACCCAAATGAATGAAATGATCATGATCATATTTAAGAAATTAATAACAATTCTGTATATAGGATAGAAAATTAAGTAGAAAAAATAGACTTTTACTACTAGTTATCTAAAATTATTCTTAATTGCATACAAAGATCAAATAGTTAAAGAATCTATTTAATATAAAATGTTCTGCATTCAAGAATAGGTTAGGGTTATATTTGATGACTCCACTATAAGCACCCATAATTTCAAAATAAAAGTGACTCCTGGGATTCTGCTTGGGTGAGAATATTTATGGAAATACCCAATATACTGGTAACTTTAAAGGCAGTTCTTTTTGTGAGTATATAATATATTTTTTTATTCTAACACCTCAACTATTGAAAAACTAGGATAATTGAGAACAGACAAATACAACCCTTCTTTCTATTGAAAAGTTTGCAGGTCCATTTTGGCTAATTTCCTTTCTGTCAAACCCTACAAACCTGATCTGCAGGGTATCCCAGAAGTCTTAGTGAGATTTTTAAGTTTTAATAGTTTTCAAACCACACTAAGACTTCTGGAACATCTTGTAGATTCCAGCCTACAACAAATAACACTGATGGTTGTAAAGTTGATGTTCCAGTCAGCTGTAGCAGTTTATGGACTCAAAGGAGTTTTCAGAATAGAAAAAAACTTGCCAATAAATGTTTAAGCAGTTTTAACTCACACAAGGGAATATTTAAAGTTTAAGAGGGAAGTTGAGGCACAGAGACAGGACATCAAAGGGAAAATGTTATTAGGTCAGTGGTTAATACCTCTAGTTCAAGGAAGTTGCTAACATCTTTGTATCAAGGCAGTGGCTGACACATCCACACATTGAAACATACACATATTAAGACAGCAAAGGACATCTTTACATCAGGGCAAGAAGGTATCCCTCTAAACACTTGATGGCTAGATTTTATATGGAAAAAGAGAAGGAAGGAGAAAGGGATGGAAGAGATGGAAGGAGATCTCACTAAGATGGCTCTAATTGATTGGCCATGTCTAACACTCTAAAAAGGGAGGCATTGGATCTTAGGAAAATCTCCCCTCCCAAATAGAAAGAATAAATACGAGAAATAAAATTTTTCCAGAAAAAGGCTAAAAGGAATGTGTGTATCTATGATTAGGGGACTAAAGAGGGAAGGTAGTATCACATTATTCAGGAAATAAGTGTTTCCAGAGCAGAAGTTAGCCCTCCCTCTAACCCAACCCCCAAAAGAGCAAAAACAGAAGGGTGTTTTAAATGACTATTACTATAGGTATCCCAGAGAAGAAGGAATGAAAAGGGGTGACAAATATAGACCATATATTCCTTTCTAGAGTTATGTGAGTTCTATATATCACATGATTAAGAGAAGAATCAGATTTGCCCCAGTCCTCTGTGATGGTCACTTGGAAAGTCTTCTTCTATCAGCTTCAAAAAACACATGGTTCTCTTCTAGTCTCACATGCAGGTAATGCAAGAGCTTGTCCCAGTCATGGGTCATCCCAGTTATAGTTCATTGCTTAAACCATTGTAAAGATGTTTATAATACCTTTAATTGATGGGGAAGTTAGGTGGTACAGTGATATAGTCTTGGCTCTGGAGTTAGAAAGATTCCTCTTCCTTCATTATAATATCATATAATAATATTTACTAGCTGTGTGATCATGTGCAAGTCATTTAACTCTGTGGCCTTAGCTTCCTCACATGTACAATGAGCTAGAGAAGGAAATGGCAAAGCATTCCAATATCTTTGCTTAAGAATACCCCAAATGGAGTTAAGCATACCTGAAAAACAACTAAACAACAACAAAAACTGTCAGAGTCCACATTCACTCATCAGTTGTTTATAAACACACATATATTATTTATTAAATCATAACGTACAAATACTTATTGAAAAAAAACTTACTCAGACTAACTCAATCACAAAATGAAGGTTTAAAACAAAATAGTTACACTGGGTCAACAAATTTATTCCTACTATCTTTTAAAAGTAATAATAATTATTTTTACAAATAGCATCTGTACATTTAGAAACACTGAATATAAGTATCTTGATGATAGAGACTGTTTTTTCTTTTTTTTTCTTTTTTCTTTTTTTTTATATGATCATTATCAAGTTCTATTCTTTACACATAGACTACTGAATGCTTTTCAGGTTAGAGTAGGAAAAAAAAAGTAAGCTCATTAAATGGCACATAGTAGACACTCAAAAGTGTTCATTGATGGGGGTTGATTCAGCCACCACACTGAATGATCCAGAGCTAGATGTTCTTTCTCTGATCCTGGCCAAAGAACTCCTTCCATGTACTTGACTGTGTTCTGTTTGCTTTGTAAGGGCAGGAGAAAAGAATATCTGCCCCTTAAGAGTTCTTTTGTGCTCTCATCAAATAGCAATAACCCTTCAATTGATGACCACCTGTATCAAACATGTTACTTCCTAAACCACCCAGCAAAAGAGAATAACAATCTAAAAACAGATCCAGGATTTTAGAGCAACTCTCATAGTACCTCACACATAGCAGGTGCTCCATATGTGTTTGTTCAATTAAATTTAACTGGAAGAAGCAAGCTGTTTGGTACATGACACCTGCCTCTTTCTCCTACTAAGTTCAAAGCACTTCTTTTCACTTGCCATTCACTACAGGTAGAATGGTACATTATTTGCTTTATCTTTATTGGAGACAAATGACCACTCTTTGAAAGTGAGTTATCATTATAATAATCATCTTTATTTAGAAAAAAAGTCAAAAGGTTATTCATAACCAAGTGTGGTGAAGAAGAGTGATCAAGCTGTATAACATTTTTAAGATGAAGAAGCAAATTATGACTATATTAAGGAAATTGACCTTCCTGGGCGACTCATAAAATAAATCTGATGTCATTGTTATAAAGTTCTAGGACACAAAAGATGGTCTAGCCCAAAAATTTTTTCATAGTCTGATATAAATAGGTTTTATTTCTAGCTTCCTCTTGCTTCAGTCCCTGAATTTAAAGGAGCTTCCTAGATCTAAGAATGAGAAAATAATACTGAAAAATGTAGGTAGAGGGAAATTAGAAATAATCATTCAGTAAAATTCACAAAGAATTTATTCAGAACCTACTATATTTCTGCCACTGAGCTTAATTTAAACCTCAGTTTCTCCTCATTAGGAGATAAGCAGAGCAACAGTGATTTGTAAGCAAAGCAAAGTATAGATTTGTCTGAATGTGTGATTTCATTGCTATAGGGAAACTCCTGGTGAGCAAAACCAAAGGAGGAAAAAAATCTCCTCCTACCAATGTTAATTAGTAATTATGCAGCAGCATATAGTCTTAGAGAATTGCTTGAGGCATTAAGAGAATAAATTATTTCACCAGCATCACATAGCCAGTAAGTGTCAAAAGCAAAACTTAAACCTATAACTTCTTAACTCAGAGCATAGCTTACAGAACTCTATTTTAAAAAATCTAATTTTTTTTGAATGTTATTGATCCTTTGGAAGTTTGGTGAAGTTTATGGATCTCTCAGAAGAATGTTTTTATATGCATAAAAGTAAAGACTGACATTGATGTATAATCCATTAAAAAAATCATGGACTCCATGTAATGAACTTGATTCATGGCCTCTCACTAGAAATTAACAGTATATTGCCCAACCCCCTTTTCTCCCAGCTCCTGTCAAACTAAAAAAAAAAAAAAAAAAAAAAAAAAAAAATAGTCATGATGCAAGGAAAACAAAAGTTTAATTGAGAAGACAAATAAAACTATATCTAAAAGTTATCCACAACCTTGCTAAACAAAAGGCCTGCTTGGGAGCACACAACTATGAAAACGGAAACTAGGAGAAAAGCAAATTCTTCTGCATCAGCCTAGTACTGTCCCACTGTGCCTACAATAGTTTGTTTGTGGTAATACTTTCTTAACAAAATTAACCAATGACATTTATTTTATTGGGTTTTTTCATAAAACCAGTTCTTAGATTTATTTATTACCTCAATTGTATTTTTGTTTTAAATTTCAATCTTATTAATATCACCTATTATTTTTTAGGATTTCTAATTTGGTGATTTTTTTAATTTGTTTTTTTTCCAAGATTTTTTTAGTTGCATATCTAATTCATTTTTCTGTTCCTTTTCCATTTTATTGATATGAGACACAATAGCATCTTAGTAAATACAACCAACTCTTGATCACTTAATATTTATTAAGGGAAAAACAATCTTGGAATCTCAGAGTTAGAAGAAACTACAGAGGCCACCAAGTTCATCCTGTATTTAATTAATCTACATATCCTTTCTACAATATTCCCAGCTAGTGATGATCCAGGCTAAATGTGAAGATTGCAAGTGACTGACAGTTTCTCACTATTTCCTGAGACAAACATTCCTCTTTTAATAGATTAACTGGTAGGGAGTTTTGCCTTAGGTTTACCTAAAAATCTATATCTCTCTAATTTACAAAGACTGTTTTCAGGGATCCTTTCCTAGAACCAGTTTTGGCAAGAAACCCCAAGAGTCTTCCTCTCCCAAATTAGATTTTTTCTGACTAGGTAAAACAAAGTATTCTTTCTCTCAATTCTTACCCAGCCTTAATCACTGAATGGATTGTTGCTTCAGCCAAACTGAGACCTGTTAAAGATCAAGCTCTCCCAATATATTTGGGCTGTTTTCAGTCTTTCTCCAGACGGCTCATGGAGGTAGGTGACTTTTTACAGCCCTCCTTCCCTTAAATCCAACTCACTAGCTATGTCATGGCATCACTTCCCTAATTTTGTGGTCTTTGAGAATGAAAGATAAACATCAACAAAATAACAATCATCTTAGGATGAGAAGAACAATCAAATCCTCTTTGCTCATGAGGGATCTTCCATGCTAAATATCACCATATGCTTCATCCATTATCATATGGTTTTGAAGGTCTTCTTCATACTATTCATCTTTTCAACTTAATCTAACCACCTGTGAAAGTCCCTTCTCTCCTCTTACCTTTTTACCTCCCCAGGGAAAAAAAAATGCTTTCCTTGAATATCGCTCTTCCATATACATCTGACTTTATAAGAGCCTAAGCATCTTGAAGGCAGATATATGGGAAAGATTTAATAAATATTTCAATCTTTAATAAATGGTTTTCATTTATCTGTTATTGTTATGTCATCTATCTGGAAAGAAGGATAAAATCCTCTATCTGCTTTGATCTTCTTTTTTCCCCTAACATATGTTTTTTTAAAGTTTTTATTTTTCTTGGCCTCCCTCTTTAGCCTTAGCTCATGCCGAATTTTAGCATTCCTAACACTATTTGTTCAAGTCCATGGCATGCTTTTGTAGTCATCCTCCATTTCTTGCTCTTACTTCTAGCATTTGTATGTAGTTTAAAAAAATGCATCAGCATCCCCAAAGGTAATCCAATATGCCATTTAGTTCAAAAGTAATTTTTCCTCCAATACATTTTCCACTCACCTGCCAAAATGATTTTCCTAAAGCATAGGTCTACTGTCACTGCCCTGCTCAATAAACCCCAGTGGCTCCCTGTTATCTCCAGGATCAAATATAAAATCCTTTATTTGTCATTTGAATACAACTTGGCACCTTCCTACTTTTCCAATTTTCTTACATTCTTTTCCCCTTCACATACTTTCAAACCAGCATTATTAGACTATTTGTACATGATGCTCTATACATGACCTTGTATATGCTGTTTCCCAAACCAGGAATGCTCTTCACCCCAACCTCTGATCCTTGGAATTTCTGGCTTTCATTAAGTCCCTATTCAATCAAATGCTATCTCCTCCATGAGTTTTTGCTCATCTTCACAAATGTTACAGCCATTCTCTCTGAGTTTACTTTCCATCTGTTCTGTATTTATTTCTATGATTTAATTTATATATGTTGCCTCAATTTCCCCTCCCCTCCCTCAATGAAATGCCATTGAGAGGAGGTACTGCATATATATATATATATATATATATATATATATATATATATATATATATATATATATATATATATGTATATATATATTTAAACCTAGCATTTAGCATAGCTCCTGACACAGAATAAGTGCTTAATAAATTTTAAATAAATGTGATATACTTCATCTTAAAATATATGGTACTACTATTCTTATCTCTATACTACTAAATATGGATCTAAATAAATTTGACTAGTTTTGTCCTGTGTTGATGAATAATTAAGGTTATTTTCATTTTCTGAATTTGGCAGTATGTGGGGAAGTTACCTAAGAGATTGTCAGATAACACAGGAAAGCAAGACCAGGAAAAGATTGTCTTTACCATGGATAATCTACAAGTAAATAGTAATAAATAGTCATAGACTATAAGTAATAAGATATTAAGAGGTAGGATAATTTTTCTTGATTTTATTTCTGATGTGTATTTTTTTTTTATGAAGCAGTCTCTCACACATTCTTTGTGTCTCCATTGATGAACTTCATGCAACAACATGAATTTTCAGTTGATAAAATACATAAGAGGGATGTGAATATGAATCAGAAGTCCAGGATTTGAATTTCAAACATGAACACATGAAGCTTTTATTATAATTTTATTACAGAGTTCACCAACAGAAGGCTAAATGTTTTGTCTAATGTGTATCATTTGATGAATGTTTCCCTCTAAGTATAACAAAAATTAAAATACTTAATTTATCTCCTTAACCTAGCTATAAAGGATTAGAAATGCCTTTGGGTGGAGCTGACTAGATATCATCTTCCTCTGACTAAAAGATAATTATAATTATAAAATAAAAACAACAAAAATAATAACATCTTACACATAGATAATGACTTTCATCTCAAAGTTCTCTCTACATTGGAACACAGCACAACCATTTATAAGATCTCCAGTTGAAGCCACACGAGACATTCACTGAATGCCAAACATAGCTCATGGATATTCTCTCTCTAGGGAATAAAGTCATTTAATCCACAATCACTTTTAGATATACAACTTCATTATTTATGGAGACATAACCAAAGAAGCAAATGACAACAGCAACAAAAACCATAAAAAATTCTTTGTTTTCTCTTCTACTAAAGGTAGCTTTTCCAGTGAAGGAATATGTATTTTTATGTGGTGGAAGAGAAAGGGTAGGGGAGGTATGTGAAAAGTATGTAAATTGTATAAGTATGTATATGTATGCTTATGTATATGGAGGTAAGTCTGTATATGTGTATAAATATGTCTATGTGTATGTGACTAAGGATGAGTGTGAATATATGTATGTGGGGAGTTGAGGAAATGTGGGTATTTGTGAATGTGTCTATATGAGTATGTCTATCTGCATTGAATATGTGATTATGAGAGTGTGTGCCGATAAAATCATCAGTCCAATCTAAATGTATTCCAATAGATAAAAAAATGCATGTATATGCACACATGTAATGTACATGGCTATATGTGTATGTTTCATAACATAATTATATGTAATCTATTATAACTATATAATGTTATATGATATCATGATTTAAGGGTAATTAGGTAGCACAGGGGGTAGTCCTGGAGGCAAGGAAGAATGAGATTAAACCTCTTTCTCTGACATTTACCAGTTTTTGTGTCTGGGCAGCTTACTTAATGTTCTTAGCTTCAGCATCCTCATCTGTAAAATGGGGATAATAATTATGGCTCCTTCACAGGATTGTTGTAAGGAAGACGTGATTTAACAATGGGGAACACTTTGCAAATCTTTAAGTGCTATATAAATGCTAGCTAATATATATTCATTTCAGTTACTTGTGTGATTGTGAGAATATAGTTTATGTTCCCTTCTCATCTCATATTTTTAACAGATGCCTTCTCTGTTTTCTCTGTGTATCTGTCTCTGTCTCTTTGTTTCTTCTCTGTCTCTGTCTTTGTCTCCATCTCTCTGTTTCTGTCTCTGTCTTTCTCTCTCATTATGTATGTATGTATATATATATATATGTGTGTGTGTGTGTATACATACATAATATACATGTATATTTCATTCTCATATCTTATGTTTTATAAAAAAACAGGCTTATAGATCAGTAGTTATTCATTTGTATAACTCAATTTTATTTGTTCCTATTCTTCTCTGAAAAGTTATATAATATTGCCTGTATTTTTCCCCTAAGAGTTGCCAGAGCAGGAGCAGATGTTACCTAAAATTCTTCTCTCCAAATGAATAACACTCTATCCACTAAAACAATGGCTTTTTCTGAGTCCTTATTCTTCTTGTCTACTCTGATTTAACTACACTGATGATCTAGAGCTCCTCTGAGACATTCTCTTCATTGTTCTCTCTTAGCTATCTTCCTACCTATCTTATCATTCTTCTTTAGTCCTCTTTATGGATTACCACCACCACCACCACCATCATCATCATCATCATCATCCTACTCACTAATGATGGGCACTTCTCAGCTCTCTCCTAGGTCTTCTTCTCTTTTTTCTCTATACTTCCTTCTTGACAATCTCACCAACTCTTATATTTTAATTATTCTCTTTACTCCCAAATCTAAAGTCCTGATCTGTATCATAAATCCCAGCTTCCTAGTACCAATTGCTGGGTGAACATATCCACTTTAATGTCAGATTGAAATCTAAAACTCAATAAAACCATGACAGATCTCAATGTACTCTATTCCTACCTCATCCCTTTCCCCAATCATCCAACATATCCATTCTTCCTAATATATTTGTGCTATCATCTTTGACTCCCTAATTTTCTTCCACTCTCCAGTAAAAGCAGTTACTTAGCCTTGATGATCCTACCCTTCTGACATTTCGCATCTCTTTTCTTTCTGACCACTAACATGGCTTTACCAAATTTAAATTCAGGCCCTCCCCATCTCTCACTTGTATAGATACTTGTATAGATCCTGTTAATTGAGTTCCCTTTCTTTAGCCTCTGCCTTCTCTGGAAGAGAACTTTCTACCATACAGTTGTCATATTGATATTTCTAAAGCATAGATCTGACTGTGTCACCCCACCACTACTTAAAGACTATCAGTCATAACTTATTTCCTCTAGTATAAAATTCACAATCTTTTGCTTTTCACACATACTCCATTCTAGTCAAATTGACCTACTAGCTGCTCCCTCCATAAAACATTCCACCTCCATCATGTATGAAAGATCCTTTGCACAGGTCTGGAAAGTACTTCTCTTCACTTTGGTAAAATCCTTAACTGCCTTCAAAGAAGAATCAATAAGAAGTCAGTCAATTATTTATTAAGTGCTTACTTTGTATATACCAGACACTGTGATAAAAGCTGGATATACAAAAAAATTCCCCTGAAGCCAAGGAGCTCACAGTCTAAGGAGGGAGTATCCCTAGGTACTGCCTTCTGTGTAAAAGCTCTACTGATTCCCCAACTTTTTTCTTGAAATTATTTGTGTTATAATTGTTAATACTTTGTATTTATTTGAGTTGTCTACTCATAGAGTGCACAAAAAACACATTGTGTTTTTCAAACTTTGTATTTTTTTCTTTGCATGTTCAGCAATTAATACAATGCCTTAAACATAGTAAATACTTTGTAATTTATATTTAATCAAATTGTTTATTCCCCTCTAAATTTTTTATACAAGTGATACTAAGTTAAAATGAACATTAACAATTATCTTGTAGGGGAAAAAAAATCATAGCAGGGCACCAAGATAAATGGAAGTGGTGGTGGAAAAGGTACAATAGGCTGTCATGTCTCTTTTCTTGGAAGAAGACAATAATATCACAAGATGGATGTCTTGATTCTGTGTGAATTGGATTTAAGTGAGGCAGAGTTGCATAGTTATCAACCTCACTCTCTCTTCCAGACTTATCATTGTCCAGTGGCAAGAAATAAGTCAAGATGACTGGTGAGGATGGCCCAGAATGCAATAGATCACTGGCAGTTTTCATAGATAGAGTAAGCAGTCCATAACACTCACTTTAGCCACTTTCATAGCTGTTGGAACTAACCTTTCTCATCCACCTCTTCTTCGGAGGGGTATCTTCCCTATTTGTCATAGACATCTCCCAATTCACTGACAAGTTTGAGGTATATCAGTTACTCTCACCCTGATTTAGCCCATCTCCCAAGATGGCTATACAGAGGTGTGGCTGCTTCATAAACTACAGCTTCTTTGAGCCACAGGTGAGGATTGGGTGACAGGTGGATGCTAAAATTGAATGAGCAGCCCTGCAAAGAGTTCAGAAAACCCAAACAACAGAGGTGCTAGTCCTCCCTGAATACTCATATAATATGATTATATAGGTAAGACACTCAGGGCATTTTTAGCCACAGGTGTTGAACCACCTCATACTCTGCCCTTCCAGTTCTTCCTGAATACTGCTTCCCTGAGTCATTGCCAACTACCTATAGCATAAGAAGGCCCTTAAATATAAAATTCAAGACAATTTCTCTAAATCCTATGGATGGCTCTGACCATAGGAAATTGATTCCTATAGAGTAAATTAAATGTAATCATTTCTTTCTTTCTTTATATTATATATTTTTGTCTCATAGTTTGGATAAATGCTTGTTGATTGATTGATTGGTAGATTGATTAGAATCTATGTTTCCAGACTATTCTTTTCCTTTCCTGGCAGTTTCTGGAAGATTCATTCCAACAGATATGAGTTCTTATAATTTATATCCATTTCCTTATCCAAAGCTTTCAGTCTTCTATTTTTCTCCAATTCATAGCCTTTTTTCTTATGTACAAAGAATTATATCACACTTATACAACTAATTTTGTTTCCTTTTTTAGTGTTTTAATCTTTTCTTTTTCCCTCCTTTCTCATAATTTCTACTTGATAAACATGGATTCAACTTAAAATCTCTGCTAATAATGACAGTAATAGAAATCTACCAGCTTAGCTGTCAATTTTTTTTAAAATTTCAAGTAAGTTTATTTTAGGCAAGATATTTAAGCAAATCTCTTCTTCAAGAGGAGACATTTGGCTTCACTTATTTTAGCTTGGCTTTATATAAGTTTTCTTTTTAATTTTGATCTTCACAAACAATATCAAGTTTAATACAAAGGAATTATATATGAAAATGTGAACTTTTATAATACTTATCAATGCAATTTAAATTGAACACAGTAATAATAGTGAATATTTAGTAGATTTCAGATATTTACTAAGCACTGGGAATACAAATAGGCAAAAATGTGGTACTTTCCCTCAGGGATCTTAACATGTATGTGAAGGAGAAGACGATAATTAGGTACATACAAGATTCACACAATGTAGATGGAAACTAACTTTAGAGGGGAACTCACCAACTTTGGGGGGACCAGAAAAGACCTTCTGCAAGAGGTGAGACTTGAGCTAAAAGAAGTCATGGATTCCCAGAGGCACATGTGGCACATCTAGTGTATGAAAGATATTATATTCATGTGAAATTCTTCTGAAATTATATCCTCTTTAAACATTGCATAGGTCCACTTTGCCTTCTTTCTTTTTCTTTAACTGCTCTTGCTACCCACCAACTCTTCCCTTTCCTAAGGCAATTATCATGAGAATTAAACATAGTCTAGGGAAGCAAAATCCTCTTTTGGCTTTTTCTGAAAATGTATTTCTACTTCTGATTTCTAGTCCATGAGCTTTCTTCCAAGAGGTGTCAACATGGCTTCCTTGGCCATCCTTCTTTCTCACACTACTTCAATTATCTTCACTATTATGTAAATATCAATTCCTATTTTTTCTCATTATAATTATATAATATCTATGCAAGACACATATGTATGTCAAAAGACCAAAATGTTCACCAAGGAAAATCAATCACAAAATAAATTAGCAAATTTGGAAACTTGACATGTATATTTCTCATCTGTCCCTCCTTTCCATTCCCATTAACCTCACCTTATTACAGACCCTTATCTCTACCTACACTCTATTTTTAGTAATCTAAGAATCTCTCCTTCACTGAGCTCTTGCAGGATTGATGATTATACTCATTTAGAAGTTATGATAACAGAAATAATAATTTCCATTGATTTAGTCCTTTGTGGCTTGCAAAGTATATTGCACATATTGTGTTATTTATCCTCATAACTACCCTGTGTGGGTACATACTATTACTATCTTCATTTTACATATAAGGAAACTGAGGTTCAAAGAAATTAAATTACTTTTTTATAAATCTAATAAGCTTCTCAAATAGGATCTTCTTAACTTTTAAGTCCAATTTATACATCATTAACCATCTTTTTTATGTTCTTATGTCCACAACTAGATTTTGAACTCTTTGGGAGAAGAGTTTTTTTATTGCTTTACGTCAGCCAGTCTTTCATAATAAAACCATTTGTCACTGGACCCACACTCAAAGCTTTTCTATATTAAGAGACATCCATTCTTCTCCAAGTTTGTACATCACTAGCGTAGCCTTTGAAAACCCAGAATCATCTTCCTACAACTAAGGCATCTGAGCAGAATTTTAATCCTATAGTAATGGGACAACCAATTTGGGAAACACTAGACACAACCTATGATGAAGCTTTATCTTAAGTTTCCTGGAAAATTCCAAGTCACAGCATTGAGACAAAGAGAGAGAAATTAGATGAGACTCTGCTCAGTATTGGACCAAGTTCATGTGAGTCCAGATTCAGGGAGGGATAGGAGGAAGGGATGTTTAGCTACAGGTTACCTTATATAAATGTCTAATTATTTTTCTTCCCATTTGATTTGCTATCACTTACGCCTTAAGCTTTCACAGGTGAGCAGGTACTGATTCCTTTCAAATAGCTGTTCTTTCTACTTCCTTGGGAGAGACATTGGGATTATGAGCAAGCCATCTCTTCTTACTTCACCATTGGACAGCTAGCTTAATTCACCTAGTTCCTCAAATTTAATGGATGTTACCTGTCTTCATTTAGCAAGTAGGAAGCCTATCATGTGACTTTCTTTCTCTGTTGTACAAAAGGCCAGCTCATGTTAAGCTCAGCACCTTGGAGCTTTGAATGCCTCTCCTTATTACAATATGTTTTCCTGAAGGAAAAAAAAAAAAAGCACAATGAATTAAAATCTATCAAGCCTTTCTCTTTTCACAATTCTAAAAGTAGCTTTCTGAGTTTCTCTATGTATTTTCTACCTTAATTGTGCTTTGACTAGGCATCAGTAGATCAAAAGAATCCTACTCAGGCTTTTTTCATACTCTTAGAATATGTAGGTGTGGGGCACTGGCATCTTTACAGACTCAATTGGCCTTCTCCGTAATATGTAAGTGTTGGGAAGCTTTGAAAAATACCAGTCAATGTTTTCTCCCCCTATTCTTTCCTCTGTTTGCTTTTTGTCCTTCCACCCTATATCTATCTCTGTCCAGCTCTCTCTGTCTCTTTATTTCTCTTTATTTGTCTGACTCCATCTCTTTATCTCTGTCTGTATCTTTCTCTATAGGTCTTTCTGTCTCTGTGTCTCTTTGTCTCTCTCATCTCTCTATCTCTTGATCTTTGTCTCTCTCTCTCTCTCTCTCTCTCTCTCTCTCTCTCTCTCTCTCTCTCTCTCTCTCTCTCTCTTTCTCTCTCTCTCTTTTTCTTGGTTTTTATCTTTTTGTCTGTCTCACTATCTCTGTCTCCTTCTCTTCTTCTCCCTTTCCATCTTGCTGTCTCTCTGTTTGTCTCTATCTTTCTCTCTCTCAAAAGAGCCCTGATTTAAATCAGTATTAAAGATCACCTATCCCACACACTATTTTTCTGCATTATGTCAGTACCCAATGTGAAGTGATCTTTTATCCTCTTGACTTTAAAACTTAATATATAAGAGCTATTTAATTGCCTTTCAATACTGCCATCACTTAACCAAACATAATAATAGCTATTATTCATATAGCACTTCAAAGTTTGCAAAATCCTTTACAAAGACCTTTGACCATCATGACAACTCTTGCTACTATTATCCACATAGGGAAACTGAGGCTAAAAGGTTAAAAGTTTTTTCAGGGCCACAGAAGAACTGAGTATCTGATGTAGGATTTCTGCCAGACTCCAAGTCCAGCCTTATATCCACCACACCACATATATATCCTAAACATATGTTGAGTGGTTACCATATGGATAGCATTACTAGACCTTAGAATTAAACACAAAAAAAAGTCAGAAGTTTTATCTGACCCTCATGAGGCTTATAATCAAAGCTCAAAGCACCACCCACCCCACCCCCAGATCAGTGGCCTTCAGCATCCCTTGTTGCAATTAGCATTGCTCAAAGTGTCCCAACTCCTTATGTATCAGATTGCCCTGTTCTTTTAATAGATGGAAGGACAATCCTATTTTTTATGGCGCTTACCCTCTATCTTTCTCTCTTTGATCCCTTATTTGTTTCCTCATTCTTCCTGCAGCTGTCACTTTAAAGTCTTTCCCTCCTTTCCTTCTTCCCTCTTTCTGATCTCCAGTCATTATCTGGAACTGTGTTCAGTTCAAACTTGTTTAGAGTCTGGGACATGTGATGCTGCCTCCATTTCCTCATCCCTTTGTATTATAGGCAGTTGCCTGAGGGTGAATGCTTCTCCCCTTCACAAGGTTGCCCCATGCATTCTCCCTACAATCATCTCCATTGTGTTCCAGTTTCTCACACCTGAACCATCCAAGAGAGCTGCATACCACACTAATTTCCCCAGAGTTGGTTGAAGGTGGCATTGCTCCTGTGGTCCCCCACTATACCACAGATTTGTTCTGAAACAAAATGCACAGTGTGTTCAGCACAAGCCTACTCAGAGATACTATCCAAAGATTAGCCACTGTGCAATCCTTTTTCACTCGGAAATTTTCACATCAATTTCACATTGAAAGTCTTTCTGGAATGACCATATAGATGTTGCTGGGACTCATCACCCAACTCAAATAATGTTTTCACTAAAAAAGCAAAATGACAAAGTAAAGGATACTCAACTGCTAAGAACAAAATGGGGGAAAAAAAGATTTTAATGAATGGTAGATAAATAGCAATGACAATCAAGATACATGTATAAAAAAGAAATGGATCAAATACATTTTATAAAATTTACAGAAAGACAATAATAATGGTTGGAAGATAATAAGCACATGTAGTGCCTACTATGTGCCAGACACTGTATTAATTTCTTAAAAGCAAGTTATTTCATTTAATTCCCATAATAACCCTGTGAGGTAGACGCTATCACGATACTCATTGTACAGTTGGTAAAAATGAGGCAAATAGAGATTGAATTACTTGCCCAGTATCACACAGCTATAGTAAGTATCTGAGGCCAAATTAGAACTCAACTTCCTCCAGTAACCAGCTCCCTTATAGTTTGCAATAATAAATCAAAATTTATTACACATTACTAGATAATAAGAAAATTAAAATTAAAAATCACATTAATGTTTAGATCATATATACATGATATCCCCTAAGTCTTATTACTGATTTGATCTATTAGTTGATTAAAACTTAAGCCTGTACAAAGACTTTGTGGAAATCCTTTATGTATATATTTATATACATGCTAGAATTTTTTGGAATTGGACCTTTTCATTTCTTTGGCATAGAGTACTGTCAGATAAGGAAACTCCCTCTAGAATTGCTGGTAAGTTCCAGATGTGTAATTTAAAATCTTCTAGGGTAAGTCTTCTAGAGTTTTATGGGGGAAATTATTTTAGGCAGGGTCACACAGAAAAGCATGTGTCAGAAGTATGTCTTGAACTGCTATTTTCCTGATTTATAATCCAGCTATTTATTCACTACAATAAGATGCTTTCTATGTCTGTATGCACACAAACACATATAACATACATATTTATATTCATATGTATGTATACATAGATTTCTATATATATGCACAGAGTTGTAATTTAAATCTCAGTATTATTAAAAGAAACAGGAAAAAGAATGAATGAAATATTTAAATGGAAAACTTTAAATGGATAAGTGAATAAATAAACACAAAAAATATATACATTATTAAGTAAACTGGATTAGAATTTCCTATCTCTGATATCCATTCCTTTGCACAGACTATTCCACATGAATTCAACTTCTTAGAAGATATAGTCTTTTTTCAAAGTTGATTTTAGATATCACCTCCTATATGAGGTATTTCTCTGTCCCCAGATAAACCCCTGCTTCCTACCCATAAGTGTCTCTGATGTTATTCATAAAAGTCACCACACATATCCCATCACTTATATTCCCCCTGGTTCCAAATTGTCTCAGCATGATAACCTGTTTCATATAGGTATCTCAATTCTAGCAAATTATGTGCCAACCCATTAATTTTTGCAGCAACTGGCAGTCCCCTTAGCTGCAGTTTAGATTTCAACAGACAAGGCTTATTGTCAAGAAGACATTTTCCAAGGGTGCCCTATGTTAAGTATTCATCAAATTCCTTATGTCCTAAGGTTTGTTTGTTTTTGTTTTTGTTTTTTTTTTTTTTTTACCACATAGTATTTTATTTTCTTCTCTTGAAGGTAATGTATCATATCATCAAAGAATATTGACACTTCACCTATTGCTGTCATCATATCAATCCAAACAAACATTAAGAAGACAGGTTGAAAAGTAGCATGAGACCTGGGACTGTTTAATTCACTTAAATCTTAGAGATGTTAATGTTTTTAATATTTTTATCTGACAATTAAAAAATCTTGTGTGGAAGAGCAGGTGATGGTGATAATAGAATAACACACCAGAGGTCATTTCTTTTGTAGTTCTACTGGTTATTGCTGAACCAATAAATTCTTGGACCAAAAGACAGAAACAAAACAAATAAAAAAGTGATGAAAAATCAAAGAAAGAGGAAGGGAAGTTTTTTTTCCCCTAAGTTCTGATGTGTATTCTTTTCTCTTTCATCATTGAGTTTTCCATCTAGCATACTCCTTTTCTTTCTGAACTTTCTGAAGAGAAATCAGAAATAGAGCATCTCGTGTCCTTTTTCATTCTTTCTTCAGTGCTTTTTTCCTATGACAATTTATTTTTCTGTTTTTTTATTCTGTTTACCTCAGTTTCTCCAAATAGTGGCTGAAGTTCCCTGACTTACTGGCTTCCCAAGAGAAAAAGCAATCCTATGTTCTGTAGTATATTCAGATCTTTATCTTGTCTTCATAACATTCTTAAAGTTTATAGATCACATTTGAAACTTCTCCCAACAACCACAGGAACCAATGGTACCCACTCATTCTGCTGCACTAATAAGGAAAGAAATAAAAAATTAAAATTTTCCCATTTTAAAAAAGGGAAAGTAAGGCAGCAAGAAATGTTTCTATTTTCACTTAGTTATTCAATGGCAGAACCAATACTACTATGACTTGGATCTCCTAAACTGCTCTTTCCATTGGTCAATTTTCCATAAAGACTCACTATTCAATCTGGTAAGTCCCTAGAAATCAGAATGGGTAGTCTTAAAGGACATGAAAGGAAAGATATATTTAACATCTATCCATTGTAGATTTTCCTGCTGATATTTAATATCATAAACCCTTATTGTAACATATGACTATTTAGAACTCTAGTATAGCCTAAATAAGAGTTTTGGAGGTAAGTTAGTCAGCATGGTGAAAGCTATAGCTGTTGACTGAAAGAAAACTGGCCTTCTATACTTTTGCTGGGGGCATAGGGATGAAAAATAAAAAGTAGCGTTCAAAACTTTTGACATCTTTAGATGAAAAATATTTTTTCCAGGTTTTTTTTTCCTCCTTTCAATCTCTTGCTCCTTCACTCTTCACAGCAAAGTCATTTAAAATGGGAATGTACCAAATAGCAGAGGGTGGCCCTGACCTGACTGGATGATGAACTAGATGACCTCATGGTCTTTTCTATTTCTAATCCATAGGAGTTCTAAAAGCCCAGCGTTTTGACATAGATTAATGGGAGGAAGAAAAGCCTATGGAACCATCGAAATTAAATCTTCCAAAGGCTGGATAGGTTGTCTTCCAGACATTCCTCCAAAGCCAGGTCTACAGATTCTATAATATGCTTTTTTGGCTCTACTTAGTCTCATTTCCCTAGTAATAGGCTGGTTCTCCCCTATGAAATCTGAGCTCCACTGACTGCATCATGGCCTCTCCTGATGTGCCCAGCTCTAATATCAATAAACAACCAAAACGAAATCATCCATATTTCACAATGAAGGACTCCAGTGTGAAAGCAAGCATAAGAATTTGCACAGAACAGTGGAATTCAGAGAGTGATTTAGAGAAAATAAAATTCCAATTTTCAAAAGAGAAAATAAAAAACAAAAACAAACACTTTGGTGATGTGCCTCTATGCAATTCTATTTCAGATGACAGTGAAATGTTTCATATAAGTGATTCCTTGTAACCTGTTTTTACTGGTGTTATAGTGTTCAGTCTACAAGGGAAAATAAGCAAATTTCTCTTTCTCTAGCTAGAAGAAGTCCCTATTTTATCAATTCTCTGGCTTTCCTCAGCAATTATTTAGGGACCAGCATGAATGTTAAGAAAACATTAACCAGAACTACAGACCAGGACTCTAGAAATTTGGTCTTAGCTCATCTCTGTCACTCATTTGTTTTGTGACTTGAGGGCAGACACCAAAATTATTGTAATTCTGTTTTCTCACCTATAAAATGGTCATTAGAATGCCTACTCTTAATACCTCCCAGGATTTCTCAAAGAAGGAAATATCATGTCTATAAAGGAACTATGAACTCTATAGCTAACACAATCTAAAAATGCCAGATCTTATACTAAGTTTAGTAATAAAAGAGTTATATCTAGGGATTCACACAATGATTGTAAAATGACAGAGGCAGGGAGATTTTACATATACATAGTATGTGTTAGGTGTGTATGCATACATTTATGGTGCATGTATGCATTTTGCATTATTATGCATTATGAGTATGCATGTATATATATATATATGTGTTTATATTTATATATTTTTGTAAATTACAGCTATATGATTATGGGTGCATGTATATTACGAGGCTGTATTGTGTATATATTACATATAAACATGTATATATGTATTATGTTCCACATATATATATGTATGTGTGTATGTGTGTTTATATATATATATATATATATATATATATATATATATATATATATATATATATATATATATATATGTATGTTATGTATGTTTAGGTATATTATGTGTTGCATATTGTGTTGTATTGCACATGTATATATGTGTGCAAATCATGTGTTTGTAGATTTATTTTGTGTGTATGTATATATGTGTATATTATGCATTGTACATGTACATGTGTGTATATGTATTTATTTGTATGCATTTTGTGTAGGTATATGTTCATGTATTTGCTATACGTATGATATACATTTGAGAATCACATAATACATATCATATATGTATTATATGTTGTATATAATATATTAAAAGAGATGACAGGATAAAACATCAAAATGGTATTGCTATGTGAAGAGAACAACAAGAAAAAATTGAGAAAATAAATGCAAAGTTTTATTTTTGGTTGAAAAAAACCTGCCCAACTGAAAGAATAACTCCAAAATCCCTTTATCAAATTATAATATTTTATCATTTCATATTTCCCTATGACTTATGAACCGTAACACTGTATTTCATACTCACTGTCTCACTGTGATCTCTATCCCATCTACCTCTCAGTTATTTCCCAGAATATCATTCCTCAAAGTGACTATATTCTTCTTTTGCTGTCTCTCTGTCTCTGTCTCTCTCTTCCTATCTCTGTTTGTGTGTGTGTGTCTCTCTGTCTCTCTCTCATTCTCTTTCCACACAGACATATATTTTATGCATATGCATATAATGTGTATGAGATATATATATATATATATATATATATATATATATATATATATACATATACATATATATACATATGCATATTCCCTATCCCTTAATGAAACAACTCAACCCTATATTAATTTCTACCCTGGTATCTTCTGTGCCTTTATTCTATCACCTATCCCATCAATAAACTTAAATCCCATATTATATCCACCAAGAGTATCTTTTGCCCCTATTTATATGCTACTGAATGGAGCTGGAGGAAATCATGAACCTGTGCTGGCTAGTCTCAACTATAACTTAATGGTATCCAATCTCAACTGGGTCTTTGCTACATCAAGGCAATTGGTGGACTGTATTTCATAAGAGACTTTTCTTCAAGTACGGTTTAGAATACATAATTTTTGAATTCCACTACAATTCTTATATTCCATGAATCCAACATTAATAAGCTGACAAGAATTAAAAATATAAAAGGGGGTGAGGGGGAAGAGATTCAAAAGGTAGAAAACAGTTTAAGCCAAGCCACAGAGGTGGGAAAACATGGAATATTCAAGAAAGAGAGTATAGTGTACAAATGAAGGGAAACAATATTAAATAAATATAATTGATATTTATGTTGTGCTTCAAATTTTATCGATTGCTTTCTTCACATCAGTCTTGTGAGCTAGGTTTTCTGAAAGTAGTGTACCTTGTTCAATTCAGCATGAATCGAATACCTACTATATGGAAAGCACAGGCTTAGTTCCCTATATATGATTTCCTAAGTATAGCAAACATTCTGTCTCTCTGTCTTTGCTAGTACAAATTAGCACTGTTTCTGCAATTAATCTTCTTAGGAAGTTGCCTGGGGCACTGAGAAGTTATGGGTACTGCCCAGAATCATACTGTCAGTTAGTGTCAGAGGTAGGATCTAAATTCAGGTATTCCTTACTGAAGCCAGGCCTTTATCTAATTTCCTCAAAGGCCACCTCACTGAACACCAGGGACACACAAAATAAAATAAAATAAAATAAAAGATTCATTGGGCTAAATGAGATTAAAAATTTGTGAGGAGGGGGGATTCCACATAAGCACAGACCAATCATTTGGAGTAGACAAAGTAAATATAAACTCTAACATACAAATAATAATGATACCTCCCTCCCAGGTTTATTGTGAGGATCAAATGAGATCATGTTTATCAATGGGAGGGAGGAAGGAAGAATGGGAGGGACATAGAAAGGAGGAAGAAAAAAGGAAGAAAAAAAAAGGAAGAAAGGAAGGAAGGAAGAAAGGAAGGAAGGAAGGAAGGAAGGAAGGAAGGAAGGAAGGAAGGAAGGAAGGAAGGAAGGAAGGAAGGAAGGAAGGAAGGAAGGAAGGAAGGAAGGAAGGAAGGAAGGAAGGAAGGAAGGAAGGAAGGAAGGGAAGAAAATGTATATTTGCTCAGATTCATTGTTGTTCAGTTGTATCCCATCTTCATGACTGCCTTTAGGGTTTTCTTGGAAAAGATTCAGTGGTTATTTGCCATTTCCTTCTTTGGTTTACTTTACAGATGAGACAGAGTTAAATGATTTGTCTAGAGTCACATAACTAGTAAGTATCTGAGGTCAGATTTCAACTCAAAGAGAGAAGTTTTCCTGACTCCAGACCTGGTGCTCCATCCATTGGGCCAATCTTCCTGTTCAGATTGAGCCTACGCCAATTCACCTTTGACTATAGTAATATAGAAAAACTAAATTCCTACCATTGCCATTTCTTTTCATGTTTTGAGTGATATCCACAAGGTTTCCGTGATCACAATAATGTTGTTATTAGATCAAAGATATATTAGATTTTGAAGTCATTTTAATATAATATATAGCTATTACTGGACATCGATCTTTCCCCAGGACCAGATATTCACATACAAGAGTATTTCAGATAACTCAAAGCAACCCTCCCCAATTTTTTCATATGCAATTGTGTGACTGTAAATATATGTGTTATAATAAAATATGAGCAAAACACCACAAATTATCTGCAGCAACAATTTAAGTCTGATTATCAATATTCTAGGCCATTTATACTTACCTAGATTACTCTTCCCTAGCTTTTTGCCAAGAGGGATCTGAAAGCCCTCTAGCCATCCTTATTCAGAACTTTCAGATTGTTATGCCAGCCTAGGTCAGGAGTTGAAATATATAAACAGTTTTTTTCTGTGCTTAAACTTAAAAGAAAAATCAGTCATCTGTATATGATCTGTGTTTGAGCAAAATGTAATTTTTCCCTCTGACAATGTGTTTATGGTTGTTAAGTTATCTTGATTGCCAAGAGAAATCTGTTTTCTGTGGCAGGCTTCTCTGGTTTAAAATGTCAGATGGTTTTTCCCCCTCTTTCAACTAATTCGCAAATTGACTTGACTCTCAGCTAGGTTAAAAAAAATAATTTCCTGAAAATTAAAAGTCTGGCACAATACTGCACTAAAAGTCCATTTATCTTGTCTATTTTTATAAAGCTATGTTGCAAGCTCTGGCAAAGTTCCCACTTCTAGTAATGAAGGTCCCAAAGGACATTTGGCATCTGAGATGCTTTCTTCCTGGACCCTGAAAATGGTCCTGAGTTTCCTTACAAGAACTAAAAACTGCCTGTCATAGAGTACTTAATATCATCTCATTCATTATCAGAAAGAAAAGAGGAAGAAGAAATTATGTAGAGATAAGGTGACATCATAACACCATTTCTTTCTATGCCTTTATCTCCCCAAGCAGGAGACCTACAACTTTATGCATCATATATGCAAAAGTTGGAAGTGAGCTCTTTGTACTTCTGTTGTTAGGGACCACACAGCCCTACCAAGTTAAAAGCAAGTAAATGGCTTTGTGGAAGCCAGCAATGATTCACTCTTGTTTAATCAACTGTAACCAATGGTGGGCTATATCATGGTCTCAACATAAACCAATGTAATTTTTTCCACTTGCCTGCAGGAAATAATAATGACACATGCTTATTCAAGTCTTATAATACATAAATCCTTCCCTTCCTCTCCCTCCTCTTCCTCAGATGGAAAAGTAATCACTACCTTTTTCTATCTTGAAATTAGTCTTTCTGTTATAAGGGAGCTAGGATGCCCCCTTTCCCACTCAAAAGCAACCAGAATGGCAGTTGTTTTGATTTTGTCCAGTGTTTTCTAAAGATTGGTATTTCCAATGCTCTGAGCAATTCTAAGCAAATCATTCTACCTAACTAACTCTTCTTTTGAGGTATTAAAGACATCCAACTAACTATCCTTTTAAAGTATTAAAGAGAACCAGTCTGTGAAGGACCATTAAGTTGAAATAGCTTCTAGGGAACTGAACACTCAGTGAAGATGCAATGATAGAAGTGGTTGACCTGACTGTGTTGTGGTTGAAACATCTCACTCAGATCCTGGGGAGGCAAGAGAAATTGGGAATCCTGCTTCTGATGCTCACAAGCTGTGTGGTAATGAGCAAGTCACTTAAACATATCTGTTTCTGTCTATTTCCTCATTCATATAATAATAATAATCTAGCAATAACATCAACTAGTCATTGTGAGGATTAAATAAGATAATGTTTTACAACTATGTTGAACTATACAAATGTGAGTTATTAACATTCATATCAAAGGTCTTTTTTTCTTCTTTCTAATGCTCAACTCTATCCACTAGTTTTGTGCCGCATTGGAGATGCTAATTTAAAAACACCATATTAGTTTGGTGGCAGTGCAATGGATGTCCATCATAGCTCAATTACACCCCTTCAATGTATATATTCCTCATAAATGTCAATATCATCACAATGGGACATTCCTCAGTTTTTCAGCCATTGATACCAAATTCCAACATGGTTACAGAATTACGTTTTTCACTTTATTGCATTTGGAATATTGAAAGATTTTTTTTTATTAAATTAGTCTACATTAGGAGAGTCTGAAAGTCTTCTGATGCATGACCAGAGACACAATTCCATCTGTTTTGTTTTTCTTATTCATGACATAGATGATTTTCTTTTAAACAGTGTATGTATTTCACTTTAATTCTAGTTTATGTCTGTCAAGATATATCAGCTGTGATGTGTGGTGAGTTAACCATAGAATTTTGTGAAATGATTTGGGCAAAAAATGAAAACAGCTTTCCAAAAAGCCAGATAAAAAGGGATTTAGTGGATATAAGATTTATGGGGGGGGTGCCTACTGCCCAATGATTTTAAGATAGCAACCTGTTGGCATCTAAGGATTGTTACTATGGACTTAGTTTTTGTCCAGTTTCTCTGGACAAGCATCAAATGCCAAAAAAAAATTTCCAAGTGCACTTGTTAGTACTTTACAACTGGGACTTGGGCCAAAATAGGAACAGACATGAAAACTGAAACTTCCTTTGGACTCAAGAGATCGTCTCCACTTGTTAAAATTGAGTCATACCAGCGTGGCATCTTCCAGCTCTGGAACCCTTTTTAGATACTGAACTCTTTTGTTGTTATTGTTGTTGTTTTTAAAGTGCTTCATTTTACCATTTGTTTTCACACTGTTGTGAAGGATGTTGCTAAACTGAATTTTCAGTTCAATTGATCATATTGACAAAGCATGTACTTTGTATGAGACACTATCATAGATTATAAGAATGAAGAGAGAGCAAGGGAAAAAAAGGAAGGAAGGAAGGAAGGAAGGAAGGAAGGAAGGAAGGAAGGAAGGAAGGAAGGAAGGAAGGAAGGAAGGAAGGAAGGAAGGAAGGAAGGAAGGAAGAAAGAAAGAAAGAAAGGAAGAAAGGAAGAAAGGAAGAAAGGAAGAAAGGAAGAAAGGAAGAAAGGAAGAAAGGAAGAAAGGAAGAAAGGAAGAAAGGAAGAAAGGAAGAAAGGAAGAAAGGAAGAAAGGAAGAAAGGAAGAAAGGAAGAAAGGAAGAAAGGAAGAAAGAAAGAAAGAAAGAAAGAAAGAAAGAAAGAAAGAAAGAAAGAAAGAAAGAAAGAAAGAAAGAAAGAAAGGAAGGAAGGAAGGAAGGAAGGAAGGAAGGAAGGAAGGAAGGAAGGAAGGAAGGAAGGAAGGAAGGAAGGAAGGAAGGAAGGAAGGAAGGAAGGAAGGAAGGAAGGAAGGAAGGAAGGAAGGAGGAAGGGGAGGGAGGAAGGGAGGGAGGGAGGGAGAAAAAAAAGGAGAGAGAGAAGAAGGGAAAAAGAATATAATCTTTGCCCTCAAGAAACTTGCATTCTGTTCAGGAGATACAATCTACAAAACATGTAAAGATAAATTTAATACAAAATATTATAAAGTAATTAAAGAGAAATAGCTTTAATGTGAGAATAAGGAAAGGTACTGTCAATATCACTGCATCAGGGTATTCCTTATTTCTCAGTTGGTTAGTTAATGGATACTAAATACCAATGTGATTATTCTACTTCATTTGCATTGGAAATATTAAAAGTTTTTTTATGTTGAGAAAATTCAGTTTATATCAGTTGAATGAGGTTCTTCTTCATACTGTCAATTCTACTTTTAATAATATGTCATTCATTCTAGAAATCATTTTGTGTCCAAGCTCCTTGAGGGCAAGTATTATTATTGTCTCTGTACCCAACACAAGACTTGGAGAATGAGATTTTTCATTGGTTTGGTTTGGGTATTGGTTCAAGTTTTTACCAAATCTGTATTTAATCCGTAACTGAAAGCCCCGAGGGAGGAAACTTTCCCTATCAACTATATCCACATGTGCTCTGCAATTTAGAATCTTAGAGAGTTGCCTGGGGAACTGAAATGTGAAATTACTTTTCCAAAGTTGCAGAGTTAGTGTATGTCAGAAGCAAAATCTTCCTAATTCTTGGGCCAGCCCTCTATCTATGACTTCAAACTACTTGGCACAGAGTAGGTTCTTAATACATATTTGGTCAATTTAATTTGTTAATCTTGATATTGTGACATTTAAAATGTTTTATTTATAAACTTTATTGCTGTGGAAACCAGATTCTGGGAAAAAAAAAAAAAACCTGTATAACTTGTTTTTATTTGTATTCTTAGAGCAAAATGCAATGCCTAGCATAAATGTGATATCTATATATCATTTATGCATCTATCTACAATCAATCCATCTATCAATCCACCTATCTATCTATCCATCCATCCTCCTAATCATCCATCTATCTATTTATTAATTCTTCTACCAATCAATCTATCCATCCGTTAATCTATCCACTTATCTATTAATTCATCCACCAATACATCTATCTATGCATATATCCATCCATCCATCTACCCATCTTTTATCTACCTATTATCTATCATTTATATTAGAGATTGTTCAGACATCAAAGACCAAGGTCATCCACTGTACCCTGAGCCATCACCAGTCATCTTGCCATTTGTTTTGCCACTAAACTTCAATGACTCTGGAAGAAAGAGTGAGGCTAATGACTTTGTGGCACAACTCTGCCTCATGTGAATCCAAGTCATGCATTTATCAAATCACCACTATGGCAGAATGAAAAGTTAAGTTCCTTGTCCAGAATTATATTGCCGGCATGGAGGAATGACATGAACTCACTCTGAGGCTGCCTCTCTTCTCACTATATATACCATCATCCTACCTTTCCATATTGTATGCATTTGTATAATAGCAATTAAAATTTATATGTAGATTTAAAGTTTGGAAAGCACTCAATATGTATTGTCTCATCTGAATTTTACAAGAGCTATGAGGTACATATTATTAATTTATTATTTGATCAACCAATATTTTTTCAGGCAAATGTTATGTAATAGGCACATAATGTTCCCAGGAGGTATACAAGTACAAAGAATGAAATAATTTCTTCTCTCAAAAACTTATACTCTAATGGAGGGAAACAGAAATACCTATGTAAAGATACACATAGTAATTACAAAACAGTTGACACAGTGGATAAGATGTTAGACCTGGACTAAGGAATATTAATCTTCCTGAGTTCAAATTTGACCTTGGATACTTATTAGCTGTGGCAATCCTGGGTAAGTCGCCTAACCCTATTTGCCTCAGTTTCCTCCTCTGTAAAATAATCTGGAAAAGGAAATGACAAACCACTCTAGAATTTTTGGCAAGAAAAAAATCAAATAGGGTAATGAAGAATTGGACTTGACTGAAAGGACAGAACAATAAGAACATCAAATCTCAAGTAGTATGACAGAGAGTTATAGCCAGTATTTGAGAGGATCAGAAAAGTCTGTATATAAAAGATAGTATTATATTAATATATCATAAGCTGATTTGAATGGAAGCTTAGAATTTAGGCACTCCATGGCATTACTTAAGAGAGCCAGACTAGAGAGGGGGCTGCCATAGGCAGTTTTGGAATATGTACAATCTATCCTATGCTTGAATCTGTGGAATACATCCAGAGGGTAGCCCAGTTGAAGTTTAAATATAATGCTCTTGGGTCTCTTCCTCTTGTGTTGATGCCATGTTGTAACATACTGAAGACTCTCATATGCATTTGGCTTCAATGCTGCCTTAGTGCTCACACATAGACTCCATCAAGCAAAGAATGATATCAAACAATGATATCAAAGCATGATTCAAAAATATCTGAAATGTACCAGTTGATCTTAATTTTAAGATCTGGTTCCTAGAGAAGAAATGGAGTATGGGATACATTGGGTTTATATAACTGACTGATGTTATTTTTGTTGTAGTAGTTGTTCAGTCATACCCAACTCATCTTGACCCAATTTGGGATTTTGTTGGCAAATATAGTAAAATAGTTGGCCATTTCCTTCTCCAGCTCATTTTACAGATAAGAAGACTGAGTCAAATAGAGTTAAGTGACTTATCCAGGGTTACATGGCTAACAAATGTCTGAGACCATATTTGAACTCAGAAAAAATGAGTTTTCCTGACTCTATTCTCCTTCTGACTCTGGTACTCTATCCACTGTGTCATCTAGCTATCCCAAAGTTCTCTTATGTTTTGGCAACCATTTTACTAGGAAATCATCTCATTTAGAGAGGGATAACTGCATCTTGTTTTAATTTCAGCTTTAGGGTAAAAACAGAATGTGTACAGCAATATCTTCCTATAGCTACAATAAAAAGAGATGTTCTACATAGAGATGGGTCGTTTTTCTAATTTATAGGAAATTCCTTTCTGTGCTCAGGTAATTTAAGCATTTTCTTAAAAGGAACTAGGCTTTAAATGAGATTCTCATGTTCTTCATTCTCCACAAAATAGTAATTAAATTAATTTATTACTCTGAAATATTTTGATTCTGAAGTAGTTTGTACATGACCTGTTCATGTCGCAAGAGAAAGAAAATGATGATTTGGCAAAAGGACTATTTTCTTAAGACTATTTCATGTACTTTAAGGCATCCTGAAGTCTGAGAATAAATTAAACATATCAGATGAAGCTCAAAAGACATTTTTAAATAAGTCAATGAAATCTCCCATTCATTTAAGGAAATAAACATGTTATTTTAGGAAAATATAAAATGGTAACCACACTTTTGACTCCTGTACTAGTAGATGTTCTTCCTACTCTCCATCCTTTTGGTCAACATTATGACAAGTGAAACACCCTAGTGAGCTGGTTTGAGAATCAGGAACACCTGTTTTCAAGTCTCTTTTCTGACAAATACTGTCTGTGTGACCTGGGGAAATGCCCTAAGCAGCTTTTTAAGATTGAAGGTAAGGCATATATGTGAATTGATAGAAGCACTTGTTAGCTAGAAAGCGCCTCTATGTTGAGACTGCTATGTAGTTCAATGGATAGCATACTCAAACTACAGTCAAGAAGAGCTAATTTCAAATCCAGTCTCAGATACCTTGTTGGGTAAACCCTGGGCAAATTGTTTTATCTCAGTTTGTCTTAATTCACTGGAGAAAGAAATGGTTGAGAAAATCCTGTGAACAGCATTGACATTTTATAGTCTGGGAGGTCACAAAAGGTTTGGGCACAACTGAACAACCACAAATATGTTAAAATCTGAAATCTCATCAAAAATAAAATAAATATCAATTTCAACTTGTTTTAAGTTCTGGCATTTGTAGCTCCCTTATTCATTAATGTGATACATACTTAAACTCTAAATTTCATAATTAGAGATTTGCATGCACTGATATCTACAATCAATAGATAGTAGTATACAAGAGCTCTCAGCAGTTGGTTTTCAATGTGAGCATCACCCAAATGCTATAAAACAGGGCTTAATTATTATTTTTTTAAATTTCTAGACTTAAGAAAGTGATGGAAGAAATGTAATTTAAAATCAAATAATTCAAATTAAATTGAAATGGAGTCATGCTTTTCAGCGTGCTTTACAAGCACACCACTGCTCTATCCATATTTTTCTGTAAAAGGGAAAATGACAGTGATGGTAGGATGGTGTAATAGAGATCAGAAAAACTTAGTTCAGATATTCCCTCTGATTTTGACAGTTCCTGGAGAAATCAAAGGGACTCTCTAACCACTGCCCATGGTATACATTAAGCTTTATTTTTATTTTGTTATCTGTTTTTCAGTCTTACTTAGTATTTTGAAAAACACAGAAATTAGAAGGAAAAAAAAATTCAATAAATAGCACAGATATAATTTGAGAACCAGTTTAAAAAGCCTCATTGCTCTACTTAGTAAGTAGAAATCTTTCCAGGTGAACTACATGTTTCTTTTTTTCTTTTTAATTTAATAAAACATAAGGACTACAAACATCTCTGCCCTTTTTTAAAGGAAAATAAAAAGTACCTGTTATACTGGTACATCATTTCCCAGATGAGTTCAAGAATGAACAGTCTGTCTTTTGGCTACCTGGTAAAGTCAAACATGCCTAAGAATGTCCTTTAAAATGAGAGAAGTGAGAAGATTAACTGAAAATGGAGCTGAAAAAAAAACTTGAAAAGAAAAAGTAGCCTGACCTTAATAAAAACATAACTTCTCAGACTGGAATAAACTCTTTGAGTCAGGCATGATAGACCAAAGAGAAGTGAAAGATATAATCAATCGTGTCTTTTAGGAAGGGCTTTGATTCTCTACCACACAACATACCCATCAATTAAGTAGGAAATAAATAAGGTCTGAATTACATGGTTCTTAGGAGAGTATATACAGTCTCTTGGAAAGGCAGACTCAGAAGGAGGTTATCAATGAATCAATGTCAAGCAGGGGACACATAACAAATGGCCTAACTGTTTTTTACTGGTCAATTTTGGCTGAGGATATTTAACATTTTCATCAATGAGCATAAAAGTGAATTTGTTCATATCATGTTCTGAAAGGAGGACAGCTTAAATAAGGGTATAGGAAGATGGAGTATAGCCAACATAGAGTTAGAGCTATAAAGAGCTTTGGAGATCATCTTGTGACTTGTTAAATAAAAGGGATAAGAAACAATTGGAGAAAAAAAATCAGTGTAAATAAGTAAATAGTACTAGAAAAGATGAATAGGATGAAAGCCTTTCTCAGCTAAAATCATTCACATCATTTAAAGATGAGTTTAGACATCATCTAGTTCAAGTCATTTCGGATTTCCATAATCATGGAAGGTTAAGAAATAAACTAGCATCTTTAAGCCCCTATCACATGCCAGTTGATGAGCACTTTACAAATATCTCATTTGATCCTCACAACAATCCTAGGAGATTATCAGTTTATGATTGAGGAAAATTAAGGAGACAGAGATTAGATGACTTGCCAAGAGGAGTCACATAGCCAGTATGCATCTGAAACCAAATTTAAACTTGAGTCTTCTGGACAGGTCTAATGCTTTATATACTGCACTACTTAGCTAGCCATTATAGAAGTAACTTCTCCCTTTTTCTATCACTTAGAACATTTTTAGGAACCTCTCCCATGTAACAATTACATTCTACTTTTACTATCATGATTTATGTTCTGCATTTACTATTTAGATTGTAAGTTATTTGAATAAAGAAAGCATATTTTATTCATCTCTGAATCCTTGTAGCTACTTCACATGATGATTTTAATACAAAAGTAGGCACCTACTACATGTGTATTTAATTTAAAGTTTTATATGGGATTAGATTCAAATACAGCCTTTTCTATTTAGTATTTGTGATCACTTATGATAGAATGCTAGGCAACTTTACCAAAGAATAATGGAAAATGAATTAGATCTGAAGGAAAGAAAACCTGGATCTCAACCCCCCCCCCACAATACATTTGCTGTTTGACCATGGGCAAAATATTTAATCTCTCTGGGTTTTAATTTCATTTCGATTTTTTGTTAGAAAACAAATGTCTTTTTTAATAATAGCATTTTATTTTCCCAAATATATGCAAAGATAGTTTTCAACATTTGCCTTTGCAAAAAACTACTCTCCCTCCCTCCTGTCCTCTCCCCTTTAGACAGCAAGTAATTCCATATAGATTAAACATACACAATTCTAAACACATTTTCATTTTTATCATGTTGTGCAAGAAAAATCAGATCGGAGCAGGGGACATGAAAACAAACAAACAAAAAAACATGAAAATATTATATTTTGATCCATATTCATTTTTCAAAGTTCCCTCTATCACAAGTCTATTGGATTTGACTCAAATCACCTTATACCATAGCTCATTCAGCTATCCTTCAACTGATGGGTATTCACAGTTTCCAGTCCCTTGCCACTACAAAAAGGGCTGCTACAAATATTTTTGCACAGGTGGATCCTTTTCCCTTTTTTATGATCTCTTTGGGATACAGATTCACTAAAGACTGCTGGATCAAAGGGTATACCCAGTTTTATAACTCTTTGGGTGGAGTTCCAAAATATTCTCCAGAATGATTGGATTAGTCTACAACTCTGCCAACAATGTATTAGTGTCCTAGTTGTCTCACATCCCCTCCAATATTTATCATTATCTTTTCTTGTCATCTTAGCCAATCTGAGAGATGAAGTGATACATCAGAGTGTCTTAATTTGTATTTCTTTAATCAATAATGATTTAAAGCATGTTTATGTATGGCTAGAAATGGTTTTAATTTCTTTATCTGAGGCCAAGATGGCGGAGAAGAAACACACGACTCAGTGAACGTCCTCACTCCCTCACAACCAATTAGATAAATTAAGTCTCAAAATTAGCTCAGGACTGATAGATACCACAAGGACTGGAAGCACGACTTACCAGCTGAAGAGAATCTGGAGTTTCAACAGGAAAGGTCAGTTCTCAGGGGAGGAATAAGAAAGACCAGCACAGACGGTGGGGTAGGGGCACACTGTGCCCATTGCGCTGGGAAGGGCTCTGGGATCAGAGAAGCCACTGAGGTAAAGGAATCTGGCACAGGCTGTTAGCTCTTCTCTGCTAATTATTTAGCAGTTCAGAAGAGAAAGCCAAAATATTTTAAAACTCAGATTAGATTTTCCCTGATCCTGGGGGGTGACTCAGCAGAGAATCGGCACCAGGGGGTGTGGCCTCAGCTACCTCCTGAGAATAGTTAAGAGACTGACAAGTGGTTGGATACGGCCCCAGGCAACACACACTGCCTAGCTTAGCTGGAGGGAGTGGAACTCAGCTCCAGGAAGTCCCAGAGAAGCGGAACCTTTGAACTAGGGACCGCGGTTTCTGGCAGACACTTCCAGTTTGAGCGCAGGGGCTTCTCACGTCACCTGCTGCAGACATCCACTCCCCACCCGGACACATAGGCTGGTCTTCCTGCAGTCTTCACTATTCTACGCCCTCGAAGCACAGTAGTGCTAATCACCTCTGAGGCACTTCCAGGGAGGGGGTGGGGAACTCTCTCCCAGAGCTCTATCTTAGCTCCGGTGCAGGAGCCCCTGCATCCATCCGGTCTGGGAGGAAGCTGGTAAAGAAGTAAATAATTTCCTACCCCAGGGACAGACCCCAAAACATTTTTTAAGTATGAGCAAAAAAGCTAGAAAAACTATAGATTCCTTCTATACAGAGAAAGAGCGGGTATCCAACCCCGAGGAAGTTAACAGCAAAGATTCAGAAGATAACAACCTAAAGGGGAACGATTCCTGCCCCCCATCACATAACTCTCTCCTAGAAGAAGCTCTTAAAAAATTGAGGGAGATCGAAGAAAAATGGGGAAAAGAAAGGGAAGTTATGATAGAGAATAACAACGTCCTGAAATTGGAGTTGGAAAAAATAAAGAATTCACAGGAGATGCAGGGAAACAAAATTTATGAATTAGAAAAGGTTAAAAAAACACAGGAAAGTAGGATTTCTGAATTGGAAAAGATAAAAAAGTCTCAAGAAAATAGAATTTCTGAATTGGAAAAAGAAAATAATTCTCAAAAAAAAAAAATTAGGGAAATGGAAAAAAATTCAATAGAGCAAAATAAATCATTTAAAAACGAAATTGGGCATTTACAAAAAGAACTAAAAACTGTGAAAGAAGAAAATAACTCCTTAAAAGTCAGGATGGAACAAATAGAAATGAATGATTCACAGAGAACCCAAGAATCAGTCAAACAAAACAAAAAAAATGAGAAGCTGGAGAACAACGTCAAATACTTACTGGGAAAATCTATAGACCTGGAAAACAGATCTAGGAGAGATAATCTGCGGATTATTGGACTTCCAGAAAACTATGACCAAAAAAAGAGCCTAGATTCTATTTTACAGGAAATTATCAAAGAGAACTGTACAGAGATAATAGAAACAGAAGGGAAAGTAGATGTGGAAAGAATTCATCGAACTCCTTCTGAAATAGACCCTAAAAAAAGAACACCACGGAATATTGTGGCTAAGCTGCAGAATTACCACACAAAGGAGAAAATCCTGCAAGCAGCTAGAAAAAAAACAATTTAAATACCAAGGTGCCACAATAAGGGTCACCCAAGATCTGGCTGCCTCCACATTAAAAGATAGAAGGGCCTGGAACCTGATATTCCGTAAGGCAAAAGATCAAGGACTGCAACCAAGAATGAACTACCCAGCTAAGTTTAGCATCTTTTTCCATGGAAGAAGATGGTCATTCAATGAAACAGAGGAATTCTATATGTTTCTAAGAAAAAAACCAGACTTAAACAAAAAATTTGATCTACATCCACAAGACTGAAGAGAAACAGAAAAAGGTACACAGAACCCTTGAGAACTGTAACTCTGTTGTGGGTATATAAAAAATACTCAAGGATAATTTGATTTTACTGATATAAAAGAAAAAAAGGGGGGTGTAGTAAAGGGAAGGAGGTCGGTTCAGAAAAAGGGGAAGGAGTGATAAAAAGAGGGAAACTACATCCCAGGAAGAGACATAGAAAATACACCATATCTGAGGGAACTTAGTGAGGGGGAGAATCATTGTGTGAATCTTACTCTCATCAGAAGAGGCTCAAAGAGTAAATAATTAACATATTTGTTTTTCAGAGAATTTTCTCTCACCTCATTAAAAGGGGGGAGAGGAAAAGGGAAAAGGAAAAGGGGAATAAGTGAAGGGACTTGGAGGGAGGGGGGAGGGATCCTAAAAAAAAAAAAAAAAGAGGGAGGGTTGCGCGTCACAAGGGGGGTCTGTAAATTAAATATCGGGGAGGGGGATCAGGGGGGTCAAGGGAAAAAAACATAATCTGGGGATAATACGATGGCAGGAAATACAGAATTAGTAATTTTAACTGTAAATGTAAATGGGATGAACGATCCCATCAAACGGAGACGGATAGTAGATTGGATCAAAAAGCAGAACCCTACAATATGTTGCCTACAGGAAACACACTTAAAGCAGGGAGATACATACAGAGTAAAGGTAAAAGGTTGGAACAGAGCCTATTATGCTTCAGGTAAAGCCAAAAAAGCAGGGGTAGCTATCCTTATCTCAGATCAAGCAAAAGCAGAAGTAGATCTCGTTAAAAAAGATAAGGAAGGAAACTATATCCTGCTGAAAGGTAGCATAAATAATGAAGCCATATCAATACTAAACATATATGCACCAAGTGGTATAGCATCTAACTTTCTAAAGGAAAAGTTAAGAGAACTGCAAGAAGAAATAGACAGTAAAACTATAATAGTGGGAGATCTCAACCTTGCACTCTCAGATTTAGACAAATCAAACCACAAAACAAACAAGAAAGAAATTAAAAAAGTAAATAGAACATTAGAAAAACTAGGTATGATAGACCTTTGGAGAAAACTGAATGGCAATAGGAAGGAATATACTTTCTTCTCAGCAGTTCATGGATCCTATACAAAAATTGACCATATACTAGGACATAAAGATCTCAAAATTAAATGTAGGAAGGCAGAAATAATAAATGCCTTCTTCTCAGATCACAATGCAATAAAAGCTACATTCAGTAAAAAGTTAGGGGTAAATAGACCAAAAAGTAATTGGAAACTGAATAATCTCATCTTAAAGAATGACTGGGTGAAAGAGCAAATTATAGAAACAATTAACAATTTCACCCAAGATAATGATAATGATGAGACATCATATCAAAATCTTTGGGATGCAGCTAAAGCGGTAATAAGGGGAAATTTTATATCTTTAGAGGCTTATTTGAAGAAAATTGAGAAAGAGAAGATTAACGAATTGGGCTTACAACTTAAAAGGCTAGAAAAAGACCAAATTATAAACCCCCAACCAAAAATTAAACTCGAAATACAAAAATTAAAAGGAGAAATCAATAAAATTGAAAGTAAAAAAACTATTGAATTAATAAATAAAACCAAGAGTTGGTTTTATGAAAAAGCCAATAAAATAGATAAACCTTTGGTAAATTTGATCAAAAAAAAGAAAGAGGAAAATCAAATTGATAGTCTTACAAATGAAAAGGGGGATCTTTCCACCAATGAAGAGGAAATTAGAGAAATAATAAGGAGTTACTTTGCCCAACTTTATGCCAATAAATTTGATAACTTAAGTGAAATGGATGACTTCCTCCAAAAATATAGGCTCCCTAGATTAACAGAGGAGGAGATAAATTGCTTAAATAGTCCCATTTCAGAAAAAGAAATAGAACAAGCTATTAATCAACTCCCCAGGAAAAAATCCCCAGGGCCAGATGGATTCACATGTGAATTCTACCAAACATTTAAATAACAATTAGCCCCAATGTTATATAAATTATTTGAAAAAATAGGGGATGAAGGAGTCCTACCAAATTCCTTTTATGACACAGACATGGTACTGATACCTAAACCTGGTAGATCGAAAACTGAGAAAGAAAATTATAGACCAATCTCCTTAATGAATATTGATGCTAAAATCTTAAATAAGATATTAGCAAAAAGACTTCAGAAAATCATCTCCAAGATAATACACTATGATCAAGTAGGATTTATTCCAGGAATGCAGGGCTGGTTTAATATTAGGAAAACTATTAATATAATTGACCATATTAATAATCAAATTAATAAGAACCATATGATCATCTCAATAGATGCAGAAAAAGCATTTGACAAAATCCAACATCCATTCCTACTAAAAACTCTTGAGAGTATAGGAATAAATGGATTATTCCTTAGAATAATCAGGAGTATATATTTAAGACCATCAGTAAGCATAATATGCAATAGAGATAAACTGGAACCTTTCCCAGTAAGATCAGGAGTGAAACAAGGTTGCCCACTATCACCATTACTATTCAATATAGTACTAGAAACGCTAGCCTCGGCAATAAGAGCCGAGAAAGAGATTCAAGGAATTAGAGTAGGAAATGAGGAAATTAAACTATCACTTTTTGCAGATGACATGATGGTATACTTAGAGAACCCCAAAGACTCTGCTAAAAAGCTACTAGAAATAATTCAAAATTTCAGCAAAGTGGCAGGATACAAAATAAATCCACATAAATCCTCGGCATTTTTATATATCACTAACAAAATGCAACAGCAAGAGATACAAAGAGAAATTCCATTCCAAACAAATGTTGATAGTATAAAATATTTGGGAATCCATCTACCAAAGAAAAGTCAGGAATTATATGAGAAAAATTACAAAACACTTGCCACAAAAATAAAATCAGATTTAAATAATTGGAAAGACATTCAGTGCTCTTGGATAGGCCGAGCGAATATAATAAAGATGACAATACTCCCCAAACTAATCTATTTATTTAGTGCTGGAACTCTATCTTTCCAGAAATCAGCAAGAGTCAGGATCACTAAACGTCTTTATTCTAGATCTTTACCTTCGCCTCCAACGCCCGGTCACGAGTGCAAGTGAGCGTGAGTTCCACCACCCAAGTTTCTCTTGCTCCTCCCACACAAGTCACTTCCCTCTCTTTGTCTCACCAATCAAGTCAGCACAGAACAGCTGGGGAGGGTCAACCTTAAACAAGTTAATAGGGAACCGTCCAATTGGCAATTAGTCTCACGTGCTTCATCATCCAAGTGCATTGCTCAGTTCTAGCCCTTTACATCTCCCGCTTTCTTTTGTTTTAGACCACAGGAGGTCGCGCCATCCCTGACCTTTCAGGGAGATGAGAACCCCAAAAAGGACGTGATCACGCCCCCCCTGACTTCTCAGGAGGGGAGATGAAAGCACTAAAAAGGAGATAATCACGCCCTCCCTGACATCTCAGGAAGGGAGATGAGAAGCACCAAAGAGAAGTGGGGATTTGCTAGCGGGTTTCTGGATTGAAGGGCCTTATTAGAGACAAGTATGCACAAACCCATCAGCATGGGAGTTATTACACAAGCACATAGCAATAACGCAGAGGCTATTAGTGGTGACTCTCCCCACAATCAGTGCAGACTCGATGTGGTGTAACAAACAGGAATTGTACATGCAAATAGTGACATAACAAACAATATAAATCAACATGGTATTGTAAGAGATTTCCAGAAGTCCTAGAAGGAGGGTATGTAGACACCAGACACACATACCCCTTCTTCAGCAACCAAGAAATAGTCCAAAACCAATCTATTGTCCATTGCTTCACTGTTAGGGAATCCAATGATCCCCACAAGTTTTTGAAATCCCACATCAGTCTTTTTATATGTTAGGGAATCCAATGATCCCCACAAGTTTTTGAAGTCCAGCAACAGTCTTATGATGCCTCAGAGAATCCAATGATTCCTGAGGACTTTCAGTCCTACAATAGTCTTATGATGCCTCAGAGAATCCAATGATTCCTGAGGCTTTCAAGTCCTACAATAGTCTTATGATGTCTCAGAGAATCCAATGATTCCTGAGACTTTCAAGTCCTACAATAGTCTTATGATGTCTCAGAGAATCCAATGATTTCTGAGGATTTTCAAGTCCAACAGTTTTTGATGTCCATGGGTCAAACGCCATAACTGCCAGGTTCTTTCAGTGGTGGGCACAGTCAGCAACGGAACCACCCGATGTTTCTTGGGCCTTCTCCTTCATTTCAAGGGTCTGCTCTGTCTCTCTCCGATGGACAAGGCGAATACGGCTCGTTGGCACCCATCTGATTCCTTCTCCATCTGTAGAGATACAAGCAAACCCTCTCCCCCAAGCAGTTAACCTATCTGGTCCCTTCCATTCACCACTTTCTGGGTCTCTCCACATCACTTGGCGATTATCTAAAGACAGTGGAGCTGCTCGCACTGGACACTGCCCTTCCGGTGAGTTATAAAACCTGTCTGCTGGAGCCAGTGCATCTTTGTCAAAAATTAAAAAATTAATGGTATAGAGAACTAAATTTAGAAGTTCTCTAGGGTTACCCGTGGCTCCCCCTTTCTTTTGTTTTTGGAGGAGTGTCTTAATATCTCTGTTTCTTCTCTCTACTATTGCCTGCCCTTGAGGATTAAAGGGTATGCCCGTGGTGTGTAAAATCTTATACTGTGCACAAAAGTGTGTAAAATGTTTAGATGTATATGCAGGTCCATTGTCTGTTTTTATTGCTTGTGGCACGCCCATAATTGCAAATGCTTGTATAAGGAATTCAGTGACCACTCGGGCTGTCTCTTTTGCTGCTGGTATTGCAAATGTGAATCCTGAAAAGGTGTCTACCACGACATGGATAAAAGATAGACGACCAAAAGATTTATAATGGGTCACATCCATTTGCCAAATTTCATTAGGTCTCAAACCACGAGGGTTCTTCCCTGGAGGGAGTGTAGGAGCATGGAAAGGAAGGCAAGCTGTACAGGCTTTTACTATGCTCCTAGCTTCTTCTCTTGTTATTCCAAACTGCAAACGTAAAGCTCGGGCAGCCTGATGATATTTAGAATGAGACTCTTGTGCTTCTTGAAATAAAGGAGTACTGGCCAGCATGGTTAGAAGGCTAACTGCCTTTGAATTACCATCAAAAATAGGACCTGGAAGTCCACTATGGGAATGGACATGCAAAATATAAATCTTACCTGGATGCTTTCTCACTTGCTCTTGAAGCTCTTTAAAGAGCTGATATATATTGGAGGCTACAAATTTTATTTGGGCTGTGGCAATTCTTTGTACCACACCTACTGAATAGGCTGAATCAGATATTATATTTATGTCTCCCGGATAATAAGCAAGAGCTAGAATGATTGCATACAATTCATTCTGCTGAGTGGACTGAAAAGGAGTTCTGATTACTCTCTTTATAGTTAAGTCACGAGAATACACAGCGCAAATATTATGTTTGGATGCATCTGTAAAGATAGTTGGTCCTTTAAGAGGAACTTTAGAAACCTTTTCTTCAAGAATCCATTGCCAATTATGTAGCAGTCTGGTTATCTTTAATGGAGACCCGTGTGCAAAATTTGGAGCCATGGCTAATAAAATTTGCCACTCTGGGATGGTTTCGCAGCACACATTAACTTGTGCATTAGTATAAAAGGTATATATCTTATCAGGTCTTGTCCCAGATAATTGTACTGCTCGTTTAATGGCCTTTAATAAAATTCTAGCCACAAGCACTGGGTAAGGAATAAGGCTTTGTTCTGGTTGTGCTGGGAGGTTCACCCACTCTATCACACTGTCTCCTTGATGAAGGACTGCTGTGGGGGCCTCTTGTGTAGCAAAAACTGATATTTCCAAGGGTTTTTGAGTGACTCTTTCAACCACATTGGATAAAGCCAGTTCAACTTGTCTCAAAGCCTCTTGAGCTTCTTTTGTAAGCTGGCGTGGTGAATTTAAAGCACTGTCTCCCCTTAAAATGTCATATAATGGTTGCAATTGACAGGTAGTCAAGCCTAGCACGGGACGCATCCATTGGATATCTCCTATCAATTTCTGGAAGTCATTTAAGGTGTTTAGCTTCTCTGTTCTTAAGGAGAGTTTTTGTACTGTAAGCACCTTAGGATATACTTCATATCCTAAATATTGAAAAGGAGCATGTCTTTGAATCTTTTCTGGAGCTATGTGCAATTTATAATTCCTTAGTGTTTCTATGGTTTTTTGTAGACATGCTTCTAACATTTGTTCCTCAGGTGCACATCCCAATATATCATCCATATAATGTAATAACATTACTTTTGGAAATGCTTTTCTTACTGGACTAAGAGCAGCAGCAACATACATTTGACACATAGTAGGGCTGTTTTTCATTCCCTGTGGCAAAACTGTCCATTCATATCTTTTATAAGGCTCAGCTAAGTTAACGCTGGGCACTGAAAAGGCAAATCTTTTCATATCCTCCTTATCTAGAGGGATAGAATAGAAACAATCCTTAATGTCTATAACCCACAGAGGCCATTCTCTAGGCAACTGAGTAGGAGATGGAAGTCCAGGTTGAAGAGTTCCCATAGTTTCCATCTGTTCATTTACCTTTCTTAAATCAGTCAACATCCTCCATTTTCCAGATTTCTTTTTTACAACAAATACTGGGGAATTCCAAGGACTTAGAGAAGGTTGTAAGTGTCCTTGATCAAGTTGTTCCTGTACTATATCTAGTAAGGCCTGAATTTTATTGTTATCTAAGGGCCACTGTTCTATCCACACTGGTGTATCAGTTTTCCACTGGATAGGAACAGGTGAAAGTGTTGGCAGGCCTTCAACAGCAGCCCTGCCTAAAAAACCGAAGTACTCATTTTTAACCCTAATTGTTGTAAAATGTCTCTTCCCCACAGATTGATGGGGATTTTTTCAACTATAAAAGGAGTAAAAACTCCTGTTTCACCTTCAAATACCCATCTTAAAGGGGTAGCACTAACTTCAGCTGCTATTGATCCTCCTACCCCAGACATGTAGGTGTCTGCCTTAGTCTTTGGCCAGTGACTGGGCCAGTTGGCACCTCTAATGACTGTGCGATCTGCACCTGTGTCCACCAGTCCTTCTAATGCTATGCCATTTATATAGATGGTGAGCATAGGTCGGTCAGCTGTCACAGCTGCTGTCCAGTATATTCCTGGGTTTTTCTGCTTGGAGTCCGAACATGGGTGACTGTCACCAGGTTGCTTATTAGGAGTCTGTATCAATAAACCCGATGCTACTACTTCCCCTGGTTGATAAGTCACACATTGTCTCCCTGTGTTAGTGACTGGGATATTATCTACACATTCCCCAGTTTCCCACATCAGTGTATGAATGAACACTGTCTTGTAAGTACTCTCAGGAGGTGAAATGGTCAAGCCTACTGTGCCTGGAGGCAAGGGATCCATAGGTTGGAAAGGAACAGATTTCACCTCTCCAGGGGGTATCTCAATTGTCCCAGCTGCATACAACTCTATCCTCCCTAATTGTAGTCCCTTTCTCCCATCATGTTGCTTCCTGCCTGACTGATTGTGTAATCCCTTTCTCCCCTCAGATGGCTTCCTTGCTGATTGGTCATGTCTGGGTATTGGACTTGGAGGCACTCTCTGGGTGTGGCATCGGCTGCCATCATGCCCCAAGTGTTTTTTGCTTGGGGCCCTGGAGCTGGGCCCCTCATCCCGTTTCCCTGAATCAGTCTACACTCTGAGGCCCAATGGAGTCCTCTGTTGCATTTTGGACATGGGGTTTTGGGTCTTGTTCTCCCAGCCTGTCTTCTCACTCTGTCTCTGTGCCAACATTGAGCTTTCAAATGGCCTACTTTACCGCATTGAAAGCATTGACGAGTCTCTCAGGAAACCCCTTGCCAAAAGGGATCCTGTCTCCCCATGTTGGGATCTTGGGAAGTCTGCACCATAGCCTGGCTATAAAAGGTATTTGTGCCCATTGCGGCACAGCGTCTTATGATCTCCTCTAAAGGAGCATCCTTACGTAGTCCTAGTATAATCCTTCTACAAACCTCATTGGCATTGTCTCTAGCAAGTTGCCTCACCAAAGTGTCTGTTACTTCATTTTCACCATTTGCCTGTATGACAGCTGTCTGCAAACGTGCCACAAAATCAGCAAAAGGTTCATTTGGTCCCTGTACAATTTTTGTGTAGGTCTCACCCTTGTAGTTTTTACTGGGGAGAGAAGCCCATGCTTTGATAGCAGCAGCAGAAATTTGCTCAAATGCTGTTATGGAGTAATTAATCTGTACCAAAGCGTCTGCATAAGAACCTATACCCATTAGTAGGTCATAGGTGATGGAAGTATTAGCTGCATTTTGACTATTTTGTTGGGCTTGAATTCTACAGAGCTCAGTAAATTCAGAAAGCCACAACAAATTTTGTCCAGGTTCTAAGCACACTTTTGCAATGACTTTCCAGTCACTAGGGGTTAAGGTTTCATAAGCCAAATTGTGTATTAACATTTTAACATAATCTGATGTAGCCCCAAAGACAGTGCAAGATTTTTTCAGGTTTTTAAGGACATCCATATTAAAAGGAGGATATCTTCTACTCTCTTGACCTGCAGAATTACGCTGTTGAATCACGGGAAAAATTTGAAGTTTGAAATCATTATCTACTTCTTTTCCATTTTCAATTGCTTCAATAAGCCCTCTTTCTAATCTAGTTACAGGAGTGGGCAGTTGTTGGGAGGGGGGGCTCTGTGTGGGAGGAGGGGGGGGCGCTGATGAGGTCACCGCCCCTCCCACTACTTCTCCTCCCTCCGTCCCTGAAGGTGGAGTGGATGTGGGCTGATCAATAATCTGCTCTCTAGGTGGGGTTGAAATTTCTTCAGGACAATCAGAGTCTACACCCTCAGATTCCTCATTCAAATCCCCTTGCCCTCTGGCAATGTCCTGAGTTTGCCTATCTTCTATCTTTTGTTCCTCATGCTTCCTTCTCTGAGCCTTTTTAGAACTCTTCCTTCTTCTAAACTCTTCTTGATAGCTTAAGTCTAATAGAATCAAGTTGTATAGGTAAAATACCTCTGGGAAAATTTGACAATTCCCATTTTTTGAGTAAAATTCTTTCATTTCAAGTCCCACTAGCTTCCATTTATCTATACGTAGTTTTTCTTCATTTAAGAACCAAGGGGACGTGCGAATCAATGAGTGTAAGAGATTATTCATTTGTGGGATGGGAACAAGTAAACTTTTCTCATCAATTATCTTAATTATATCCTCTATAGCATTGCTAGATGAGGCAGGGGCTGGGGTTGGAGCAGGGTCAGCTGAGGCCCAGGATTTACCTAACATCTGCCCCATCTCAGTTACTAGAGATTGCTGATTTAGTCCTTAACAAGGTAAGTTCCTTATTTCTATTAGAATACTCACCTAATCTCCTGGTCACAGGAGGACTTCGGTGGAAGTAGGGTGCCAGCCACACGTTGGACGCCAAATGCTGGAACTCTATCTTTCCAGAAATCAGCAAGAGTCAGGATCACTAAGCGTCTTTATTCTAGATCTTTACCTTCGCCTCCAACGCCCGGTCACGAGTGCAAGTGAGCGTGAGTTCCACCACCCAAGTTTCTCTTGCTCCTCCCACACAAGTCACTTCCCTCTCTTTGTCTCACCAATCAAGTCAGCACAGAACAGCTGGGGAGGGTCAACCTTAAACAAGTTAATAGGGAACCGTCCAATTGGCAATTAGTCTCATGTGCTTCATCATCCAAGTGCATTGCTCAGTTCTAGCCCTTTACAATTTAGTGCTATACCAATCAGACTCCCAAGAAACTATTTTAATGACCTAGAAAAAATAACAACAAAATTCATATGGAAGAATAAAAGGTCAAGAATTGCAAGGGAACTAATGAAAAAAAACTCAGAGGAAGGTGGTCTAAGTGTACCTGATCTAAAGCTATATTATATAGCAGCAGTCACCAAAACCATTTGGTATTGGCTAAGAAATAGACCGGTAGATCAGTGGAACAGATTAGATACAAAGGACAAAAAAGGGTACATCTATAGCAATCTAATCTTTGACAAACCCAAAGATTCCAACATTAGGGATAAAAATTCATTATTCAGAAAAAACTGTTGGGAAAACTGGAAATTAGTATGGCAGAAATTAGATATGGATCCACACTTAACACCATATACCAAGATAAGATCAAAATGGGTCCATGATTTAGGCATAAAGAGGGAGATAATAAATAGATTAGAGGAACAGAGGATAATCTACCTCTCAGACTTGTGGAGGAGGAAGGAATTTATGACCAGAGGAGAACTAGAGATCATTATTGATCACAAAATAGAAGATTTTGATTACATCAAACTAAAAAGTTTCTGTACAAATAATACTAATGCAAACAAGATTAGAAGGGAAGTAACAAATTGGGAAAATATTTTTAAAAACAAAGGTTCTGACAAAGGTCTCATTTCCAAAATATATAGAGAACTGACCATAATTTATAAGAAACCGAACCATTCTCCAATTGATAAATGGTCAAAGGATATGAACAGACAATTCTCAGAGGAAGAAATTGAAACTATATCCACTCACATGAAAGAGTGTTCCAAATCACTACTGATCAGAGAAATGCAAATTAAGACCACTCTGAGATACCACTACACACCTGTCAGATTGGCTAAGATGACAGGAACAAATAATGACAAATGTTGGAGGGGATGTGGGGAAATTGGGACACTAATACATTGCTGGTGGAGTTGTGAAAGAATCCAGCCATTCTGGAGAGCAATCTGGAATTATGCCCAAAAAGTTATCAAACTGTGCATACCCTTTGACCCAGCAGCGCTACTACTGGGATTATATCCCAAAGAAATACTAAAGAGCGGAAAGAGACATATATGTGCCAAAATGTTTGTGGCAGCTCTTTTTGTTGTAGCTAGAAACTGGAAGATGAATGGATGTCCATCAGTTGGAGAATGGTTGGGTAAATTGTGGTATATGAAAGTTATGGAATATTATTGCTCAGTAAGAAATGACCAGCAGGAGGAATACAGAGAGGGTTGGAGAGACTTAAATCAACTGATGCTGAGTGAAATGAGCAGAACCAGAAGATCACTGTACACTTCAACAACAATACTGTATGAGGATGTATTCTGATGGAAGTGGAAATCTTCAACATAAAGAAGATCCAACTCACTTCCAGTTGATCAATGATGGACAGAGGTAGATACACCCAGAGAAGAAACACTGGGAGGGGAATGTAAATTGTTAGCACTAATATCTGTCTGCCCAGGTTGCATGTACCTTCGGATTCTAATGTTTATTGTGCAACAAGAAAATGATATTCACACACATGTATTGTACTTAGACTATATTGTAACACATGTAAAATGCATGGTATTGCCTGTCGTCGGGGGGAGGGAATAAAGGGAGGGGGGGTAATTTGGAAAAATGAATACAAGGGATAATATTATAAAATATATATATATATATATAATAAAAAAAATAAAAAAAAAATTTCTTTATCTGAAAATTATCTGTTCACATTCTTTGACCATTTGTCAATTGGGAAATGGTTTGTAATCTTATACATTTAAGTTAATTATCTATATATTTTAGAAATGAGGCCATTACCAGAAACATTGGCTGCAAGAATTTTCTTCCCTAGCTTTCTTCTACCCTTTTAATCTTGGTTGCATTGGGTTTCTTTGTACAAAACCTTTTTAATTTAATATAATCCAAATATCCACTTTGCATTTCATGATATTCTCTAGTTCTTCTTTGACAATAAATTCCTCCCTCCTCCACAGATCTGAGAGGTAGACTATCTCTTGTTCTCCTAATTTGCTTATAAAATTACCCTTAAAGTCTAAATCATAAATCCATTTCAACCTTATCTTTGTATATAGAGTATTAGTCGTTGGTCAATGCCTAGTTTCTGCCATACCATTTGCCAATTTTCCCAGCAATTTTTGTCAAATAGCAAATTCTTATCCCAAAAGCTGCAGTCTTTGGGTTTTTCAAACACTAAATTACTATACTCATTGATTATTGTGTCTTGTGTACTTATTCCACTGATCCACTACTCCATTTCTTAGCCAGTACTAAATGGTTTTAATGATCACTGTTTTATAATTTTTGGTCTGGTACAGCTAAGCCACCGTCCTTTGAAGTTTTTTCTCATTAAAATTTCTTCAACTCTTAAAATGGAGATGATAACAACTGCCATCTTTACATCCAAGGATTGTTTTGGGGACTAAGACAAATACTATAACCAAATGTTTTTGTAAACCAACTTTAACATGCTAAAGAGATATCTGCTATTTTCAATTTTCTATTTTGATGGTTTCCAGCTTATAGATATGTTATTTCAGAAAGCAACAAGGTAGTTCTCACCACAGAAGGATCAGTAGATTTCTTTGCAAGAGAAAGTCACACTTCCTGATCCATAATTCTTTCCTATAACTCTATAGATCATTGAGAGAATTTCACAGAAATCAATCTTGTCAAAAAACAGTGAGTGAAGTTCTCAGTTATATATGCAAATTATGTATTCCACAAAATGGGATTCCATGTTTTAGGTTTCTGCCTACTAGACCACTGCTGATGCAGAAACTAGCTGGTCTGCTTAAAAGTACAAGCCTTGAATGATTTATCATTTAAATTTGATAATTAACTTAATTTGGAAGGTTTTCTTAGGGAGTTTAGGTAAATTTTTTTTTTTTTTTTGGTCTCAACAGCATGGTGCAATGGAAAATGTAGTGAATTTGGAATCAGAGGTCTTGATTTTGTATCCTCCCTCTGATACCTCTATAACTCTGGGTTTCAGGTTCTGGATCATATTAATTAGAGGATTTTACTGGACAAATATTCAAGTCCCCTCTAGTTTTCAAACCTATGATACTAGATTGAGAAGAGTCCCTTTTTTGTTTTATGCAATGTATGTTTTAGTCATCACATCATGTTCCTCTTCTCATTACAGGAAACATTTGCACTGGCTAGATGCAAACATTCTTTAGCAATGGAATAATTAAATATCATGTTCTTTTCATTCCTTTTTTTGTGATCATTAAGTAATTCCTGGTGGTAAGAAAAACATAGTGCTATAAATGGCACCACTATGAGTATAGTATGATACATTTCATCGTGTGTCTGAAAAGTAAATGATTTTGCAAATATGTTTTATAGAATTTTCATGAATATGAAAGATATTCAAAAGTGGCTAAGAAAAACATTGCATACACAATTAGGTAAAAATTGCTAAAGTGTGATTTATTTTACATTTCCATTATGTAAACATATTTATTCACATGTATGCATAATTTATATTAGTAAGTCTTAATGCAAATAAACACCTATTATTATTTCTATACAGAAAGGAAATACAAATTGAAAGATGTTATTACATGAAGAAATTGGGTTTGATCCATAGCCACATTTTTAAAAATTGATATAAAGAAGGATTTTCTCAATTCTTTTTGAGTTTTACAAATTGATTGTTTTGTTTTGGGGTGGTAGGAGTTGGGGGGATCTTGAAATTAACTACCACTATCACTAAACATTTTTACTATTTGCCAGGCATAGTGTGTTAGATATTGAGAACACAGAGACAAATAAAAAATAATAATAAACTGCCTTCAAGGTTCTCCCATTCTACTTAGAAAGATTAAAACAAGAATATTTCTATATATACATGAACAAATATAAAACACAGAGAGAATTTCAAGAAACTGGGGAAATAGTTTTCAAGAAAGACCTCAGTAAAATCTGAACTGTTCTGCAAAGTAGAGATGAAGAAGGAAGATGTTACAGGTATGGGGGATTTTATTAGAAGACACAGAGATGAGAGATGGGATATTATATAAAAGGAAGAATAAGTAGGTCATTTTGATTGAAATGTTGCATAAGGGGAGTAATATTCAACTAGTATAGAAAGATAGATTGAACTCAAATTATGAAATGTCAAACTGAGAAGGTTATATTTTATTCTAGAGACAATAGTGAGTCACTGAAGTTTGGTTGCTAAAGATTTATCAAATTTATGAGATAAAATGCTGCTGTCATTTCACTTAGACATACAGATTAAAATTAAAAAGTATAATATTTGATTTATAACCTTATGTCAGCTACTGGTTGTATCATCTAATCACAACACTTTTGAGTTAAAAGGAAATATGCAATCTAGATAATCTAATCCAACCTATTCATTCTGGAGATAAAGAAATTGAAAGCAAGAGAAATGAAGGACCTATCCAAGGTCAACAAGCAGTGGGGTAGAGTGGAAAGAAAATACAATTGAGAGTTAGAAAATGTGAATTTAAACTTTATATATTTGTTTTTTTTACCATCTATATGATCTTAGACAAGTTACTTATGCTCTTGGATTAATGAGCTTCAGTAAAATAAATCAACTACTGCTAAATCATATGATCCAGTAAGTATGAAATTCTCTTCCAGGATGCTCTTCCTTGGTCAAACCAAAGAAGCATCTGTGAAGCTTCCAGTGGTTGAGAAAAAAGTAGAAGAAAAAATTGAGTAGAGGGAAAAGAATTAAGAGATAATTAGAAGAGAAACTGATAAGACATCAGAAAGAACAGATTGTCACTGGTGCTGGAGAAAGGGGAACAAAAACCAATACTTTCAGTATTGTTGCTATTTTTCATAGAATAGGGAAATTGCTAGGATAACATTAAAATAATTTCCTTAAATAAATGAGCCTAAAATCAAGATCCAGTCTTATATATAAAATAAACTCATGACTTCTCTAATAAGATCAGGAATAAAGAAAGGCTATCCAATATCACTATATGGTGATAAACATCCTAGCTATAGCAAGAAGACAAGAAAAATGGATTAAGGGACTAAGCATGGGCAAGAGGAAACAAAATGATCACTTTTATAGATAGTAGATTAAACTCAATGGAAGAGATCCAGTTGTGAGGAAAGATTGAAGGCAAATGGAGGAGAAAGTAGGAGATGAGATAGAGTGACAGTATCACAGAAACAATTCACACAAACTTAAACAGACTTTGAAAGACAGTAGAGAATAAAAGGGTCTGCTATGCCATGATCCATGAGGTCATGATAAATTAAATATGACTGAACAACTGAAGAACTGAAGGGAAAACATTTTGAGAGTCAATTAAAAGTATTTAAGACAATAATTTCATTAAGGATATAAAATTAATCCATATAAATCATCAGTAACTTTATGTAACCAACAAAACCCACCAAGAAGTGATAGAATGAGAAAATCCATTTAAAATAACTACAGATGTATACATCTGTAAATTATATACATATATAATTGATATCAAATTGCTTGCATTCTCAAGGAGAAGGGGAGAAAGAAAAGAATTTGGAATTGTTTTTAAAATGAAGGTTAATTTTTTTTTTACATGTAGTTGGGTAAAAATTAAAAAAAATAAAATAACTACAGAATGTATAAGTCATTTAGAAACTATATACTAAAACATACATATTTATTATTAGATACTCTTTTTGTAGAAGTACAAATCCAAATAATTAGGGAAATGCCAGATACTTATGGAGAGGCTGAGCCAATATAATTAAAATGATGGCATTACCTAACAATTTGTTTTTTCACCATCATACCAATCAAGTTACCAAAATATCATATTATAGATAAGAAAAATAATAACAAATTTCATTTGAAGGAACAAAAGGACACGAAGCTGAAGGGAATAATAAAAAAAGTAGAAAGTAATGGGGTCTTGAAGTATTGTTTCTCATACTATAGAAAAAGGATAAACAGGAAGAGAGACAGAGAAACAGAGAGGTGGAAAGGGAGAGAGGGAGAGGGAATGAGAAAGCGAGGGAAAGAGAGTAGGATGAAGGAAGGGAGAAGTTGACTGTTATAACAGTTTAAGTGCACAACAAACAGAAGTAAATATACACAATAACTTAATATTTCATAATACAAAGATTAAAATTACTTAGATAACAAAAAATTTCATCTGAGGATGAATGGAAAGCTAGGAAAAATTTAAAAGTCTGGCAGAAATTAAATTTAGACCAATATCTCATGCCATATTACAAGATAAACTCTAAATAGGTACATGTCTTAGATATAAATAGTCACAAATAAAATCACAAATAGATTAGAGCAATCAGAAATGAATTTTATTTTGATCTATGGAGAAGGAAATAGTTCACTATAAAACAAGAAATGGAGAAAATCTGTTAAGGATCATGCCTAAGTGAAGAAGGTCAATTCTCCCAGAGCCTCCACAGTTGAGAATCATAACACTTGAAGGAGTTGCAAAGCAGCTTTACTAACGTAGATGTTTCTTGTGGATTGGGAATAAAATAAATTGGAGGCAAGAAAGAAGAGGGAAGAGGGCTCAGACAACACAACTGCCTGTCAGTAGGGAGGTTAGAGAATGCAACTGCCTCTAAATCTCCTTGTATCATCATCAATTTCTCACATAAAGAGATCTATTCTACAGATCTGAGTTAGACCTTCAGCAGCCACTGGCAGATGGCTCCCACATCACAACAATTTTGATTATGTAAAATGTAAAGCATTTCATATAAACAAAATGACGCAGCTAAAACTAAAAAGGAAATAATTATATGGCTTGAAAATTTTAAAAAGCAAAAACAACTTTACAGCAAATTTCTAATTTTTTTTTTCCTAAAATGTCGTTCATTTCAAAGATTTCCTTCTCTAGGAAATGGCAACTAATAGACTGTGAATAAGATGTAATCATAGCAACCATAGTGGATATTGTAAAGAGTATTAGATAACTCTGAAGAATCAAAAGTGATGCACAGCTTGGCAAGGGAGCAGCAGAGGGCAATACCCAATAAGGAGTAGTGAATAAGAGAGAATAAAATATTTTATAAATTAATAAAATAACTAGGAAATGTAAAAACCATTTAGAATCTATGCACTAAAACACACAGAAACCATATTAATACATCTAAAAGCTTTCTTCAAAGAGGTATATAAAACAATTAGAAAAATATTAGTTACTTCAAGATAGGCTGAGCCAATATAATCAAAATGATGGCAAACTTAATTTACCTTTTCACTGCCGTACCAATCAAGTTACCAAAATAACATGTTATAAAAAAAGAAAAATAATAACAAATTTCATCTGAAGGAATCAAGGACAAGAACCTCAAGGGAATAATGAAAAAAAGTGCAATTATACATTCCAATTATATATCTAAAGTTGGAAGGGATTGTAGAGGTCATCTGATCTAAATCCTTCATTTTGCAGATTAAAAGAATGAAGAACAGAAAGATTAAATGACTTGCCTTGGTTACAGAGGAAGGAAGTCCAGAACTCAAATCCTCTAATTTCAAATTTAGTAACCTTTCTGTTGTACTATGGTATGATCATCTAGAAAAGGGCAAAAGAGACCAAAACCTTGAGAAGACTAGCTCTAAGAATAGCACAATGGCATTAATAGAAAACACTATAAGCATTAAAACATTGAAGCTTGAATATTCTCACCATGTTAATAATCTAGTCTCCTGCTTTCCCTGAATAGAAATTCTTTCGTGTTTGCCCATATGTTCTCCACATGAGGTCTTCCTATACATAATTCCTACAAAGGTATACTCTTCTTAAGGAGAGTGTATGTTTTCATGGGAGAATAATTTCAAGGCCTATGAGGAAATATTCCATTATTTATTTATAATGTTGGCTAATTAAATGTCTTTGTTGTAAAATAAATATGTTCCACAGCTGACTAGTAAAGGCAAAACACTTCAGATGGTGAGGTCATGAGCTTTAGTTTACAGAGAATTCTAACCCAGAAAGAGGGGCAAGAGTTATAGGAACCCAAGAGCTGCAGAAGCAGCAATCTGATATAGGTTAAATAAGTGCAATCATTTTAAATATATTTCCACATTTGTCATGTGTTCAAGTAAAATCAGAACAAAAAGGGAAAAAAAACATGAGAAAGAAAAAGTAACAAATAAAGAAACTGAATGTGTAAATACTATGCTTTGCTCCACATTCAGTCTCCTTAGTTCTCTCTCTGAATGCAGATGCCACATTTTCCATTGCAAGTCTATGAGAATTGTCTTAAATTATCACATTGCTGAAGAGTCAAGTCTATTGCAGTTGATCATTACACAACCTTGCTTTCTTCAAAACTTCTTTATCAGAAAAACTGTCATTCATAAATCCATCAGCCTATCACTATAGGCATATACTTCACAGGTCAAAGATGGAAGGAAAAAACCCTCATGTGAAAAAAAAAAGTTTAGAGCATCACTTTTTATCTTTCATTGAAAGCTGCACAAATCATAGCAAATTAATATAATGGCATATCACTATGCTATAAGAAATGAAAAAAAAAATACCTAACCAAAATGGCAAGACTTGTACAAACTGATACAAATTTAAATGAACAAAATCAAAAGAACAACATCCCTGATATTTTTGGAGGATTTCAGAACTCTGAAGAAAAAGTATTCAATCATTACTTCAGAATACTGTTGCCTCTAACCCCTTGACAAAAAGAAAATGTAATGAGAAGAAAGGAAGGAAGGAAGGAAGGAAGGAAGGAAGGAAGGAAGGAAGGAAGGAAGGAAGGAAGGAAGGAAGGAAGGAAGGAAGGAAGGAAGGAAGGAGGGAAGGAAGGAAGGAAGGAAGGAAGGAAGGAAGGAAGGAAGGAAGGAAGGAAGGAAGGAAGGAGGGAGGGAGAAGGGGGGAAGGAAAGAAGAAGAAAAGAAAAAGAAATTCAATTTCTAATAGAATCCTCTTTTATTCTTTGTATATTGAAATATTTGAGTTTGTTAATAATCATTAAATTCATAATAAAATCTAAGTACAAAATAAATGCTAAAACACATTAAAAAGTCTTTCCTTCCTGGGATCTTTGAACAATATCCATAGTTTTATAATGATAATGAAGCCAAGATAAGATATTGTGTTTGGAAGTATAATTATGACAAAACTACAAATATATTCTTTTTTTATAAAGTGACAAAAAGGGTAATGGAAAATGCTTAATATGATTCTGCTCTTTATCATATAAACTTTATCATATAAAGTTATAATAAACTGAATTAAAATCTTCTTTCTCTTTGATCCTCAGCCAACTAGAATCAGAAGCACAGCTTGAGTATCCTTGCTGAAAAAGATATCGGGGCATCATTGACAAAGATGGCACTGAATATTTACCCCAGCAACTCCTTTGTAGTCTCATAAAATGAGACATACAATTCTTTCTGCCATAGCACAGCCAATTAGATAATCCTGGGTTATCTCTTAAATAGGTAGTACTTTATTTCAAGGTACTGTTCCCACAGTGTGCCTTTTTAGGAAAAAAACCTAGTTACATCCTCTAATCTCATTTGTCCTGGTCATTTGCTTTGCCACCTTCTTGACTTCCTGATTTTGACTGACCCATTTTCCATCATCTCCCAATTCTAATTTCTACCTATGATTTTCTCCTAATAGGTCTCACTTTCCTTTTTCAATAATAATCATTTTTTTCCTACTTGTATAATTTCCTGACTTCTGATTCATCTCTGAGTTAATGATTTGGATGAGGAGTGGTGAAGATAGATGAGAAAAAAATTCAAAAAGAATTTGCTTGACTGAAACAAAATTTCAGCAGATACCATTTTCCCAGAAAAGAGGTATAAAAACCAGAAAACATCAAGGGGATTAGATAATTTTTAAGAAAACAATATCCAGGCCACAACGATCATTGACCTTTCTTACACACAGGTGTATTCACATACACATATAAACAATTTTTCAATTCTAATTTATTTTTAACAATATATGAATTTTCTCAACTGCTGGCTTAATTCCAACAGGGCTGATATTCCTGGTGGTAGTGGTGGTGGTGGTGATGGTAGTCTTGGTGGTATGTGTATGTCCTAATATTTGTGTTCCCAGAAACTAACTAATTTTGGACAAACTGGGCATTTATGATGGTTCTTGTATTGAATTCATTCACAAAATCTGTTGGTTCTATGATGACAACTCCATCTTGGAATTAAGAGCTCTTTGGATATATTTCAGTTAACCTAAGCAAAACTAAGCCCATCCAGGATAGAAAAGAAAGTTCAAATTGGTAGATTAATCAGTCTTTCTCCCTCTCTAATCAGGATTATAACAAAACCATTCTATGTAAGAATATTTTCTTCTTGAAATGATCCCTCCACATTAGGAAAAAAATATGATTACATTTTTAAAGCATCTGTTCATTTTAAGTGTTATTGGTAAACATGGAAAAGTATTCAATATAAACCTTAATCTAAATCCAGAAGAAAAAATTCAAGAGACCATTAGAAGATATAGTAAAGGATTCTGAGGGGGGCAGGGGAAGAGATGAGAAAAATAAAGAAAATTCACTTTAATAAAACAGACTTCAACAGACAACAGATATTGTCACCCAAAAAAGAGAGGTATTAAAAGAAACAAAGAAGAATGAGATAATTATATTATCTTTGAAAAAAATGATATCCAGGGCCCAAAGATCACTGACCTTTGCACCGACAGGTACACACGCGCACACACACACACACACACACACACACACACACACACACCACATTCAGAGAGAGGGAAAATTAGTCAGAGAAAAAAATGCACAGGGGGAAGAAACATACTGATAAAAAGTGCAAAGATATACCAAAAATTTGTTCAGGTACTTCTTTTTAACAAAAGCAAAGATAAAATGTATCTTTGGAAAAGACAGAAATAGGCAACATTCTTTAAATATGTTGAAACAACAACAAAAAGATAAAGGAAAATTCTGCCTTCTGTTAAAATCAGTACAGAAAACTGATAACAGATGATACAAGAAAGTTAAAGATATTTTGCCATTTTTATCTTTTTTTTAAAAAGCAGGCAGGGAACACAGGTGGGCAACACATGTATTAATAGCACATAGAGGGCACCAAGCTAGGAGTGAGGAAGAACTTCTAAAAGACATTTTCTCCCTTCCATCTAATTATATTTGTATAATGTTTCTAAGGCCCTAGAATGAATGGTATATATGAAAAGATATCATATTCATTACCTGGAGTTCAATCTGGACCTAAGCATTTTTGTAAATTTGGAAAATTCAAAGAAAATAAAGTGTACTTAAAAAAAAAAAACTCTGCCTCAGTTTCCCCATCTGTAAAATGCCAATAATAATAGCACCTGCCTCCCAAGGTTCTTGGGAATATCAAATAAGATATTTGTAAAGTTCTTAGCAAGGTGTCTGGCACATAGTAGATACTATATCAGTGGTAGATATTATCATTATTATCACAGTTATTGTTAATCAGATGCTAAGCTATTCCTGAACACATCTGAGAAGGCAATGTGGTAGAATGAATAAAATACTAGAGTTGGAGTATGGAAATTTTTTATTGCTATTAACAAATCGTGTCAGACTCTTCATGACCCCACTTAGGATTTTCTTGGCAAAGATACTGAAGTGCTTTTTCATTTCCTTCTCCACTCATTTTAGAGATGAGGAAACTGAGGCAAATAGGGCTAAGTACCTTGCTCAGGCATTTACACAGCTAATACGTGTCTGAGGCCACATTTTGACTCATGAAGATGGGTCTTCCTGACTTCAGGCCCAGAGGTCTATTCACTATGGCACCACTTAGCTGCCTATTTAAATCTTGCCTCAAACAAGTACTAAATGTGAGACCCTAGGTAAGTCATTCAACGATCCCTATGTTTCAGTTTCCTTATTAGGGAAATAAGGATGTAGACTTTTTCAATTCTGAATCTAGTTTTCCATCTGATGTTTATTTATTCTACAAGTCCCCTTATGAATACATCAAAAGTTCTGAATATCTTCACCTATTCTCTGACTTCTCTTATCTCAAAGAATGGCCTCTATTCCCACTCACTACTACTTGATCTAATCCCCTCTACTTTCTGAAGACCTTATTCTATCAATCATTTTCTCTTTCACAATATGTAATCCCTATCTCCCTACTGGTTCTCTTTTCTCTGCACAAAATCATGCTAAAATGTTTTCCAAATCTTAGAGAAGCCTTTCCTATATCTTTCTAGAATCCTTTCACTGCCAATTTTCTTCAAAGAGTAGTATTTACTTAACATGTTCACTTTCTTATATCTCCCTTATTTAGCCTCTTGCAATATATCAGAACCTTTAACTATGTCTGCAAAATGGTCCCTGTATAAATTGCCCTTCCAGGATAACACCCACTATGGCAGCTAGCTATCTCCTACCAATTCTTTTTACTATTTCCCATAATGTTAGCTAGCAAGCACTTTTCACTATCCTGGTCTTTTTCCTCTAAATGCTCTTAAGTTCATATGATTCCAAAAAATAATGCTTAGAATTAAATGTTATAATCCAAATGTTCTCTTTCCACTGTAACTTTCTTGTGCTTCCTTTAACAACATTCATAGTTTTAGCTGCTTTACCACACTATTGATTCATCTGGAGTTTTTAGGTTAATTCAAATATCCAAATCTTTTTTTTTTTTTTTCAGATAAACAGCTAGCTTATCTGTCTCCCTTCTACTTACATTAATAAATTAATATTTTAAATAAAATTTAAGTGTATTTTTATTCAATTTCATAAGGTTAGACATAATATGCAATCCTAGAAACATATTTTTGGATTCTAATTGTAACCTGGTAGTAGTCCCTTCTAAATTGGTGCCATCTTTGTATTGATAAACATGTTTTTTGTGGTTTGATTTTAAATAAATAAATTGAAAAAATCTTTCATCAGTGAAGAGCCAAGAAGAGATTATAGGGAAATTCTACTACAAATTTCCTTCCAAGCTAACATTGACCTACTGATGACTAGTCTTAAGGAACAATGATTCAATCAGTTCTGAATTCATGTATCAATAACATCATCTATATCACTCCATATTGTTCACAAGTATAGCAAGAAAGTCTTTGTGGAATAAAATCAAAGGCCATATTTTTTTTTCCTTTTCTTTTCTTTTTCTTTTTTTTTTTTTTTTTTTGGTCAGAGAGGAAAGGGATAGACTTGCAATTTCATCAGTATATAAAAAAATCCTAAGGAAGAAATATTTTCAACTAAAGAATTTTAGCATAGTGCTAGATAAATTTCTTGGGCATTGAGGGATTCATGATTTGATTAGGCTCATATATTTCAGAAGTACATTTTGAAGGCAGGCTGTCTTAACTTTAATATCAACTCTCTAGCCACTATACTATAACTGACTCTTATTTAACACCAATTAAATAATCCTTAGAACCAAACTCAGTGTTGTGCACGTAGAAGACAACTAATAATTGTTATTCAAAGACAAAATGGAAGGAAAGTGTTGCTTCCATAGAGCCAACAACCTGAAATTTTGATCATGTGCTCAAAATGGCAGGACTCTTTTATTTCCAGCTAGCTAAATAACTACTCCAAGGTAATAGATAAATATCAAGCACCTTTTTATGCACAACTCATGTACACAAATGTGGAAAACAACACAGTGAATAATCTCATGATGGCATGAGCATCCATAGTGAGACTGAAGTTGAAAGGAAGGCCAGGGTTTGAGGAAAAGATAATGAATTCAGTTGGGAATGTGTTGAATTTGAAGTATCACTGAGATATCTAGATCTCCAAGAAGCAATCCAACCCTTGGAATGGATATGGCCATCACTCCTGAAACTACAATAGTATTGCTTGTTTAACCTTCATTCTTTAAGAAGACCAATGGCATCACAGGTTCTCTTGACTTATAGCGGAATTGGATTTAACTGAGGCAGAATTGCAGTCACCATCCTCAATCTCTCTTCCAGAGTCATCAAAGTCCATGGCAAGACAAAAGTCAAAATGACTGGCTATGGCTCAAGATACAGTGGATGATCCTGGATTTTTTTGATGTCTGACCAACTTGTAAGCATTCCATACACCGGCTTTAGTCATTTTCATGGTCATTGGAACAAATTGTTCTTGTCAATCTATTTCTCTGGGAAAAGCCTTCACATATTTGGAGTAGATACCCTAAATTAACCAATGGACTTGAGACCCATTGCTTACCCTCAGCCTGGTGTAACTTCTTGGCCATGATGGTTTACCAGGGTGTAACTGCTATGCATGCTACAACTTCTTCACAGATAATCACAGATAAGAGTTTGGAAAGAGGTAGATACCAAAAGTAAATGAGCAGCTTTAAAAAGGGTTCATCAAGTCAAGTTATCAGAGGAGCTAGTACTCCTTGAACATGCATCCCACTCCAGAATGAGATCTCCAAGGAAGAGAAGAGGGGGAAGAGAATAGAGCCTTGGTATCCCTGGACCTAAAGGATAAAATGTGGGAAAATGAATAAAAGAAAGAAGAAAAAATGAATGGCCAGAGAAAATATGAAAAGAAAATAGGGATACAGAAATTAAGGAAAGACAGAGTATGAAGTAAGGGCATTGTCAATGGTATCAAATCCTAAAGGAAGTTCAAAGAGATTAAGACTAAGAACAAGCTATTGGATTGGATTTGACAATTAGAAATCATGAGAGGACAAATGCAGTACTGTGAAGCTAATATGTTCATAGTCTAGATTTTTTTTCAACTTCTCAAATCAAGCCATTGATTTTACTATACTGCTGACATGAAATTGGAGTTTGCTCCTAGAAGTCTGCAGGAATGAAAAGTGGATTATTTTCTGTTGGTTTCCAGAAGATTACTGCTTACTTTTTTTTTTCTGAATTCACTTACTCCATATATCTGAAAGTAACAAATGATATCATAGCTTTATCCCAATTATTTGAGAATACCAGATCATATACTACCTTTATTTTTACTCTTCTTGAGGAAGCAAGACTAAGGTGTTCTTAAATACATAGAATTAGATGTCGGATTTGGCTCATATACACCAAATCATATGCCACACTATAGTCATTATTGTTGATAAAATTCCTTTTCCTCTACATGAAATTACTCTGCACAACACTGAAAAATGTATTACAGATAATCAATATACTTTACTTTAAGCCTTACATAAAATACCTTTCTCAAGATGTTTAATTTCTATTAAAAAATCCTCTGCTGCTATAGCAATACAGAATGAATGACTCTTAAAAAGTAAACCCATTTGAAACTAATATGTACAACTAAATCATGTGGTTTGTTGAAAGATTTCAAAGCCAGACCTATTTTATGTAGGATGAACATACAGTCCTAAGTTGAATAAATGAGCATGTGATCTATGTTAAAATGAGATTTGAGCTTGAAGTCTCATCTGATTTTATTTCCACTAAAAGTTGGATATAATATAATATAAATCATGCATTTTAAAAGATAATCAGTAAATATAGTTAATAGTCTGTTATGCTACACAGACAAAGTTCATACTGGAAAAGATTATCACCTGGAGTCAGTAATAATTGGGATTGGACGAATGTAGCAAAGAAAACATGGAGGATATCTGAGCTTCAGAATAAAAGGTGGAGGAGAAGAGTAATATATCATAAGTGCCTTAAAGTTTCTTTAAGGTTTTGACTCTGTTAGTAAAAAAACAATAATAAAATAACAACAATGTAGAGCCATCAGATTTTCAAAGCACTTTCCAAATACTATCTCATTAACTCTTCCCAACAATTCTGGGAGATAGTTGAACAAGAGAGTATAAACCCCAAGAAAAAAATGCCTTCAGGACCTTCTAAGTTTGAAGCTACCATCCTGAAACAAAACCCTGTCTTTTGAGAAAATTCCTTTTCTTCTACGTGAAATTTCTCTCCACATTACTGAAAAATATATTACAGATAATCAATACATTGTCTTACATGAAATACCTCCATTTCCTTGTAATAATTCTCAATATTAGAAATAAATGAACATTTGGATGTTATTCCAATATATGGAAATTAAAAAATTAAGCATGAGTAAATAGATTTACAGATCAAATTCAGTTTTAAAAATTATTTTTCTTCTTATTTAGGCATTCAGCATTGTGATCTGAGAAAAAATGTGAAATTTTAAAAATACCAAAATGTTCATGATAAAAGGATATAAATGAAACACATGATTAAATGTTAGACTTGGTGATTGAAAGGGTCTTAGAGGTAAATCACTTGGTCCAATTCTCTAATTTTGTAAACAAAGACAATGAAATATAGAAAGATAAAAAACTGAGGTAGGAGTATTCAACAAGTTATCAAGATTCCTAGGTCTAAACTGACATAAGCCAATGATCGTGTGATCTTGGACAAGCCAATTTTTACATTAGTTTCTTCATTCACAAAATTGTTCTGATTTTTTCATTTTACTTTAATGAAGCAGTTGGAGATATCATCACAAAGTATCCATTCAGTTCCAAGATTCAATGAACTTGAGTGTAAAAACTCATCTTGTATGTAAAGAAAGCTTACCTCGTCATCTTTTTGGTTATATCAAAAAAGGTATTCACAGCAATCTCAGCATTTACTGAATATAGAGAGTTCACTCTGAATAGTACTAGCAAAAGACATAGCCCCTATCTTTCAAAATAGAAATATGAAGTTACCTGAATACTATAGCATTCCTAGATTACATAAAATACAAAGATGAGCTACTAAAGTGAAAAACTTTTAGTGAAATCTTGGCAAAGTAAGCCATTTCAAACAAAGGCTAGGACTAACAGCAGGAAGCAAAATATTTGCCATTCAGATAGCCTTAAATGAGGTGTTTCCCATTTTTTTTTTACTCTCATTAAAAATGGCTTATGCAAAGCTCATTGAAAAAAAATGTCCTGAAGATCTGGCTTCATAGACTCAATTTAATGTTGATATTTCTCAAAAGTCTCTGTCTTTTTTTTGTTTTGTTTTGTTTTTGTTTTTGCCCTCAGCTATGGTCATCTCACTCCAATCTCCAACCTTCTTATTAAAAGATAAGGTGATCAGAATATACTTCAGGGACTTGAACTAGCTTTAGTAATCAATCATCAAAGTGGTTTCAAAAGGCCACATAGAATAAAGGGCAATGTGAGATTGTACTTTGTCAAGGACTTAACTTATTCAAAAGAATTTCGCAGCTTGTTAGAGAGATTTCAACACTGCCTGGGCAACATCTTAATTAGTCAAGAAATAAGGACTCAGTATTAACACCTGGGTACACTCACTGCCATTCTCCTTTTCTTTTTGTGTGGAAAAAAAGATCTTGGATTTTAAGGCACTGCTAAATCTGTGAATTAACTATGTGACTTGGCAGCTCCAAAAGCTAATGAAATCTACAATTACATCAAGACAAGCCTATGGTAAGAGCACAAGAAGCAATAGAATTCTTGAGATCTGCCTTCATCAGAACACATCCAGAGAGATGTATTAAATCCTAGAAGTTATACTTTAGAAAGGAGTTTGATCTTAAGTTTAAAATTGTCCAAAGTAAGATGATAGAGAATCATAGCAATGTAATGTGCTTGAGAACAGAAAATGATCATTCTGATTTTTTTTATCCACATGATACTCCATAAGATCTTGTCCATAGTAAGTGCTGAAACATGTTTATTGAATCCAATCTTATGTATGATGCCATGTTGACATAACAGTATCCTCAAACATCTCTCTCATTTAGTCTTATATTTATCACAAAAATATTAGTAGTACAGTCACTATTTTGATAAATATTTTTGGCATTGTTTATAACTCATGAATATTTATTTATTTATTTATTTATTTGTTTGTTTTTTGAGGCTGGGGTTAAGTGACTTACCCAGGGTCACACAGCTAGGAAGTGTTAAGTGTCTGAGACCAGATTTGGACTCAGGTCCTCCTGAATTCAAGGCTGGTGCTCTATCCACTGTGCCACCTAGCTGCCCCCTCTCATGAATATTTATTAAGCAACTATCATATGACACAAAAGTGAAATAGTCCTTGACCTCAAGGATTTCCCATGCTATTGGAGGAGACAACATATACACTTATAAGTATATACAGATTATATATAAGGTGAATACAAGGTTGTTCAGGAAAAGAGAACACCAGCAGCTGGAGGAATCAGGAAGCATTTTATTGCTGGAAAGAGCCTGGATTGAAACAGGGACTTTTAAGAGAGAACTACTAAAAACCAGTCAACTCATTTGAATATTTATAATTCAGTAGATAGTAGTTTTCTATATTTGTATCATTAAATCATAGAGATGGATTAATTGTTGTTATTCAGTCCTTTTCAGTCATGTTTGATTCTTAGTGACCCCATCAGGGATTTTTTTGGCAAAGGTAATGGAGTGGTTTGCTATTTCTTTCTCCAACTCATTTTACAGATGAAGAAACTGAGGCAAACAGAATTAATTTACTTGCCCAGGATCATAAAGCTAGTAAGGGTTTGAGACCAGATTTTAATTTAGAAAGATGAGTCTTCTTGCTCTAGACCTGACACTTTACACAATATGGTGCAACATGTCACCCACACGTAGAGATAGATGGCACCTATAAAAGTACCTTGGATCTTTTTAGATATTGAATTTTTTTTCAGGAGAGATAATTTTCTTTCTGATGATGATAAACTGTGATAGGGTTGAAGGACCTTGACATAGCCTTCAATTGTCCCTAATGAAATATCCAAGTCAGACATATTATAGGAAGTAGAAAGTCTACTAGAAATTGAATGGATGCCCATAAGTTGGGAAATGGCTAACTAAGTTATGGTATATAAATGTAATGGAATATTATTGTCCTATAAGAAATGATGGGCAGGCTTATTTCAGAAAATCTTGGAAAGGTTTATATGAACTAATGCTGAATGAAGTGAGCAGAACCAAGAGAACATTGTTTACAGTAACAAGATATCAATAAGTAACAAGATATAACAATAATCAACTGTAATGGACTTGGCTCTTTTCAGCAATGAGATGATTCAAAACAATTCCAATAGACTTGGGATGCAAAATGCCATCTGCATCCAGAGAGAAGACTATAGAGACTGCATGTGAAACAAAGTATCGTGTTTTCAGTTCTTATTGTTGTTATTTATTTGCAATAATTTAAGGCAATTCCAGTAGACTTGCAATGGAAAATGTCATCTGCATCCAGAGAGAGAACTATGGAGAATGAATGTGGAACACAGCATAGTATTTACACTTTTTTTGTTTAGTTGCCTATTTTTTTTCTTTCCCATGGGTTTTTTCTTCTTTTTGATCTGATTTTTCTTGCACAACATGACAAATATGGAAATATTATTTAAAAGAGCTGCACATATTTGACCAATATGAGATTGCTTGCTGCCTTGGGGAGAAGAGAGGTAAGGGAAGGAAGGAGAAAAATTTGAAACACAGAGTTTTACAAAAATGAATGTTGAAAGCTGTCTTTACATATGTTTGGGAAAATAAAATACTATTTTAAAATATAAGCAAGGAAGCAGAAGTTCTTTCTTATTTTCAAGCAAAATCTTTTCAGTACTAACTTGACAGTTTTTTTTTTTTTCTTGCTTATAACTCCATGAGTCTAGAAAACAACTGGTTAGCATCCTACTCTTAAAAGTCTAAAAATGTTAGTAGATAATCAATCAAATCACCCCTTCATTTCCCCACTAGGTTAAGCAACTTCTATTTCAATTCAGTAAAGAAAAGATGTACCAAATAAAAAGAAATGTCTTGCTTTAATTAAATGTTAAATTTGAAAAGAAATTAATTTCCAAGTCTTCAATACCACATTATTTTTAAAAGATAATAATATTATTTTACTGTTTTAGAAACAATATTACTTACTGGTTTCATATTCAGCTTATGATCAGCTTTGGCAGGTTCCCTTAAAATAGTAGTGAATTGAGAAAAGGATATATTAAACAGCAGTCAGTTGGGTGCCCAAATCATTTATCCTGAAGACAGTAAAAAATGAAAGCAAAGATTTAAAATATATTCATGGATTGGAAGATTCAAAAGCTAGCAAATTATGTGGATCAACATGAGATATATATTTGAAATATAGAATCAGCAAGGATTTTCATGCATTTTATTTTTCATATTACCAGTGCCCCTAGGACATTTAGATAGTGACTAATGCCAATAAGTCTAATGTGTGACAAATACAACAAATTGCTTTTTTGCCGGTTCGTTTATTTTGTTTAAATTGTGTTAAGTACTTAAGTAATTAGTTTAAACATGCTCAAAGTCAAACAAAAGCAAAAAAATATTGGGAATGAAAATGTGTTTGCCTTTATTCTTAAACCAGTCTTACTCTACATGGAATGTAGCCTTATAGACCACTGCAATTGCCTTTTCTGGAATAAGTGAGAAACATATTGCCATTCCCCTGCTACCAAGAAGAGTAAACATCCATTGAAAGGGCTCTGGTGGTATGTTTACAATTTGTATCATGGAGCACAGTCATTAACAGCTTCTGAATAATTCCTACAACAGAAAATATACTACTACTAGTAATAGTAATAATCATAATCATAATATTGATGAGGATAATAATGTTGATGATAACTAATGCTTATATAGTATTTTACATTTCATAGTATACCCTCTCATTTAACCCTCACAATAACCCTTGAGGTCAGTATTGTAGATATTAATCCCTCTGCTTTTTTGGTGGTTATTTTATTTATTTTCAATTTATGAAGTAAAACAAGTCCATAACATTGTATAATTTAAAAAATGTACATTAAACTATAAGCCCACTATTTTTCTTTCCTTCCAAATATACATAACAATATTCTCTCCCCCTCTCCTAGAGATGGCTACCATTTGACAGAAATATGTGTGTGTGTGTGTGTGTGTGTGTATGTGTGTGTGTGTGTGTGTGTGTGTGTGTATAAATTACTTTCTACATACTTCTATTTATCAGTTCTTTCTTTGGATATAATTGGCATCTTTCTTCAAATGTCTTTTGTGATTAATTGGGGTATTTATAATAAACAAAATAATATATGCAAAGTCATTTTAAAACTACATTGCTGTTTTCTATATAATGCTCTCTTGGTTCTGCTCATTCTGCTCTTCATTATTTCATGCAAGTCTTTCCATGTTGTTTTTTCTTTCCTAAAATGATTGGGTTCATCATTTCTTATAATACAATATTATTCCTTTAAAAAAAAAAAAAGAGGATCAAGTGGCTCTATGGGGACTCAGTGCCTGAAGCAACATACAAGTCTAGGTTTTCCTGGCTCTGAGTTAAGTACTCTGCTCTACCAAATTACGTATAAGACTTTGGACAAGTCTCTTCACATTTCACACCTTGGCTTTCTTAAAGATGACCTTCAAAAGCTCTTCTAGTCAAAATCCATTCATTAAAGCTATGATTTTCTTACTCTCCATTTCTTCATCTACAAAATTTTAACCTGATTATCTCCAAAGTTCTTTTCCAGCTCTACCTGTGGTTTTAAATAAGCTACAGGAAGTGAAATAATATTTTTTATTTAAATTTTCACCCCATGTCTAAGCTATTAAGTATTAATAAAGGCTTTTTTATTTAAGCTTGTAGGTGGTAATGTATATTTAACCCCTTTTGTGGAGGGGGAGAAGAGGGGAATAATTAAGGAGGGTTAGTTTCCTTCTCTCTTGATAATTGAGTCTCTAATATTCAGAAATTATGTCCATAAATTGGGATATTTGCTTTTCAAGGTTTGCTTACAGTTTTGAATGTATAGCCCATGAACTATAATTAGGGGTTTCCAGCTGTTACCAGAAATCTTGGTATGCAAAAATTCAGTTCCTAAGGCAAGATTAAGAATCAGTTCTTGGTAATCCTAAAATAATATCAACTGACAATGATTGGAAAATGTACTAAAAAGAACAGGCAATTTAGGAAAAAAACAACAACATAGTATTGCAGGGATGAGAAAGACCTTGAAAAGTTATTTGATTTCATGTTCTACTCTCATATAATATTATTCTTACAGATTTCTAGACAAAGGAAAATCTATTCTGTCTTTTAAGGTCTGTCAGTTACATCCCTCTTTACACATGTGCACATGTGCACATGTGCACATGCGCACACGCGTACACACACACACACACACACACACACACCTTGGAACACACCTTAAAAATGAGCCTAAGTATCTGTTGCCCTGGATAGTAATAAGAACTATTGAAAAGAGTGAGAGTTTAGAGAACAAGATAATGAATTCTGGTGAATTTGAGATGCTTATGGGAGAGAAGACAGAGGTCATGGGAATTGAGTAGATTGAAGAACTGGGAAATTAAAATACTTGAGGAAGTATAAATATGTATCATGAAGTCCCCTAATATGAAGATAGAAGTAAAGACTGATAACAAGGCATTTAACTCATTGAGGAGGGGCCATAGTATTATCTCAGTACTAGCATTATCATCAACATTGATGTAATAGATACAGCAATGATGGTGTTAAGTAAGGAAAAATAATATATTTGAAAACAACAAAAATTCATGAAACTCTATCTGATTCAAGACAGAGGGAGAAAAGTGAGATTTGTTTTTATTGTTTTGTTCATTTGTTTTTACCTCTTGATGTTTTTATGTTCCATCTCCAAGAATAAATAATGAGGTTGGTCACCAAGTTGAATGCTTTTCTCTTAATTTTCCTTGATAAAGGGGTTATTACTCAACGTGAGTCCTATCATTCTTTCATCTGCCCCAAAACAACACAATTGCAGATTATGCAAATATATCTTAAATCTGGATCACAAAAGCAGTTTTTAGGATGACATAATAAAATTGATTAGAAAAAAGAGAAATCATGGATGAAAATCTAAAGCAGGGATATCAAATATTTGCTGTTTCATTTCCCCTTTTCTCTAATCCAGGAGACAATGGTGAGGTTACTGATGAATTTATATTTTCAGTTTCTTCCATATGACTTAAAACCAGTGGATAGTCCATGGTCTGGTAAGAAAATCCCGAGAATGAGAGACAAGGATGATCTCTGTTCTTGCCTCAGCTATACCACTGACATGCAGTGTTTACACAACAACAGTTGATACACAGTACCTTAATTTTGGCATATTGCTTTGCATACATTATCCTTTCACCCAACAACCCTTTGAAGGAGCTATCATAAATCATTTTACAGATGTAAAAATTGAGGCTTAGAGAGCTGGCCTGAAGATAATATTTGTAAAGGGCTTAGTACAGTGCCTAACATTTAGTAAGGGCTTAATAAATGCTTGTTCCCTTTCTTGTCCCTCAAGAAAAGAGAAATCCCAATGATTTGAAGTTAATGACATATGAGTTCATCCTTAAGTAATGTGAATAATCTCAATTTAGTACTCTTTGCCTATTCAGACTGAACTTTATTCCATTTGTTACTAATCCCACTTATTTAGCAAGTCACTTTGAGCTACTTAGATGACCTCAGAGTTTCTTTGTACATCTAAGTTGATGTTCCTACATTCCATCTTTCCTAACTTACACTTAATAAAGTGAAGTCAATAAGTAATTATATCATGCCTACTATATATCAGATTCTGTGCTAAGTTCTTACCAAATAGGTGCTATAATTATGCTTATTTTACAAATGAAGAAATTAAGTCAAAAAGAAATGAATTTACTTGTCCATAGTCACACAGCTAGTAAGTGTCAGAAGTTGGATTTGAAATCAGAACTTACTGACTCCAGGCTTAGATCTTCATTCACTGGGCAGTTGAACTGATGTGTAAAGTACTTTCCAGTTCTAATATTTTACAAGTTTATATTAGAAGGGATTATGAATTATGACTCGCTTCTATTCCTTGATTCAATGCCCTTAAATACACACACACACACACACACACACACACACACACACACACACACACACACTTTTTTTTTTTCATTTCATCTTTTAGAACTGTTTTCTCATTTTCCAAAGTAACCAGGGTTTGGGGTAGAATTGACTGGATGGTTTCTAAAGTTCCTTTCAGTTCTAAAATTCCCTGAGTTCCTACGAGTTTTACTAGTCTGGCTTACAATGTCCTACTCTACTATAATTACACCAGGTCACTGAGGCACACAAATACAAGTATCACAAGTAATAGAGATCTATGTGAGTTTCAATAAATTATTTTCTTTTCCAAGCTACTAAGCACAGTAATTCCATTTTTGGCTGGCTGCCCATAACTAAAGTTTCCTGAAGTTTTCATTCAAACTTTCATCTATAAAATTGATAGTGCTATTAAAATAAAAGGGACATAGTTACTGACTCTTCAGTATAATTACAGTCTATGAGATCGTTCATATTACTTGAAAAACATTGTCCACTTAAAAGATATAACAGGTAGTAATGACTAATGGCCCAATTTGCTTCCAGCTTTTATTAGTGAGTAGTAATAATATTATCAGAATTGTAATAAACAGACATCCATTTTGTAGATCTCAGGAAATCTCAAAACTAAATAGATTTTTCCCCTCCTCCATAAATTGAAAAGGATATTAACTGGGTACTCATGGCCACTTGTACTCATTGGCAATCTTATAACACTTTTCATAAGGTTAGAACAGTTAACCTCAGCACCCTATTTGAGTGATTGAACACTGTCTATCTAGATTTCCCATCATTTAAATTTTAAAAAATTATTCTTCATTTATCCTTCTAAAAAATTTTTATCGGGTTACTTGTTCTACTTTTTAATCACTAATAATCCATATGATCTACCAATAGCTAATATGAAATTAGAATGACACTCATAAACAGAAATATGTGTCTTGATACAGCAAAGGATAGGTCAGTTTAGAACTTAGACATGACATCATGGAACATAGCTCATGGCAGAGAATTAGTTGTTAAATTTGGGGTTCTCAACTTACTCTGAAACTTATAGTGGATAGAATAATCAGTATTGGAGTCAGGAAGACCTGATCTGAAATCCAGCCACAGACATTGACTAGCTGTGTGACCCTGAACAAGTCACTTAACTTGTATTGTCCCAGTTTCCTCTTCTGCAAAATGAGGATAAATGATGAGGATTAAATGAGATAACATTCGCAAAAGCACTAAGCACAATATCTGGCACATAGTAGGGGCTATATAAATGTTAGCCATTATTGTTATGTAGCAAAAGGATAATCTGGTTTAGAACCTAGACAAAAATCTTTAAATATTGCTTAGGGAAGACGATTATTTGGCAAAGTTTGTGTTATCTATTTATTTTGATGCTTTAAAACATATAGGGGATAGAGTGATAAACATGGGGTCAAGAAGACCTGAATTCAGAAGGAAAAAAAGGAAGGAAGGAAGGAACTGAAGGAAGAAAGTGGGAGAGGGAGAGAAGGAAAGAAGGAAGAAAGGAGGGAAGGAAATAGAAAAAAAATGAAAATTTGCTATCTTTTATTTCTCTCAGATGGCAAGATATAGAGAATAAATCCATCCACATACCTTTAAGTACTTACTGTGAATGAATACAATATATGTAAAATGAGCTCATATTCTATTTAGAGAAATAGCATATACAGATATAGCTATATACAAAATAAATATAAAGAAAATAAAAACAAAGGAGTTAATTATAACGTATTTTAGGAATGAGGGTTCTAGCATCTAGTAAAGACCTCATGGAGAGGATATATAGATTTACAGTGGTAAAATTTAGCTTAGAGTTTCTTCATCTGGGAACTCCATAGACCAGTCATAAGTGAAGTCAGTCAGTCAGTCAGTCTCTCTCTCTCTCTCTCTCTCTCTCTCTCTCTCTCTCTCTCTCTCTCTCTCTCTCTCTCTCTCTGTCTGTCTTTTTTTCTCTCTCTCTCTATTTATCTCTATCTCTCTCTTCTCCAAGACACCCTCTCTCTCTGTCACATCTTGGGCAGCTAAGGGGTACTAGGCCTGGAATCAGGAAGACTTGAGTTCAAATGTGGCTTCAGAAATTTATTAGCTATGTAAGTTTGGACAAGTTATTTAATTACTATCTATCTCAGTTTTCTCCAATATAAAATGGGGATAAAAGTACCATTCCCATCTGTGGATTATTGTGAGAATCAGATATTTTTAAAGTGCATAGTACAGTGCCTGGCACATAGTAGGAACTTACCAAATCCCTTTCCCTTCCAATAAAGAATGAAAGTGGAAAAATTAAGCAAAACTAATCAAACGATTTAACAAATATGACATTACAGAATATATAAAACCCTAAGACGTTTGGAACATCCTGTATCAAGTGTTCTATATCCATATTCCCCCAGCTCTGCAGAGAAGAGAAGAGGTACATTTTTCTATCTTTTCTTTGAGGCAAACCATGACTATTTTCATTTTACAGCAATCAGTCTTCATTGTTGTGTTGTTGTTCTTTCCAAATGAATTGTTTTAATCATTCTGTTTAATTCATTTTGTATCAGTTCATATTCCATATGTCTTTCCATGCTTCTCTATAAACATATTTATCATTTCTAACAGCACAGTAATTTTCCATTACACTCATGTACCATAACTTGATGAGTTGTTCCCCAATAAACAGGCTTCTTTTCTTCCATTCCTTTCCTAGTGCAAAAAAAGGTGCCTCTATAAAAATATTTTGGCATATATAAGCCTCCTCCCACCTTATTGTTTTGTTTTTTTTTTTTCCTAGTGACCTCATTGGGATATATGCCTAGCAGTGCAATCTGGGAATCACAGGGCATCTATCTTAAGAGCAATAGAAAAATTATATTTAGTCACTATCACTCAATTCAAAATAATGCCTTTTTAATATATATCTCTTCAACCTTATAACAAAGGTTGTTAGACCTGGAGACAAAGCATAAATGGAAATTTCCCTCCCTTTTGCTTTGCCAAATTGATCAGCTTGGTTGAGACCCTGAGAAGCAGTCAGAAATGGAGGGGAAAAAAGCAATTTGCCAGAAAGAAAAAGAATCCAGGAGACTCTCAACAGAATCACCTTTTCATGACCTCAATCCAACTAATATTTTAGAGTTTGAGGAAAGATTCAAGTGGTTAGGCCAGTGGTTCAATAGATAAGCCATTTCTTTTCACTCCTTCCTTCAAACCCTAAAACTAAGCTTTGCCTATGATGTGATTTAGTAGAATGGAGGGAGTTGGGTTGGGCTTCACATAAAATTATGGTACTATTCCAAGCTTGGATAAATAACTATTTAGAAATGGGAACTTTTTTTCAGACTTTTATACTTTAATTTTTTTTTTTAATTTTCACCTTGACTCCCTTCAACTTTGCTAAAAATCTAAGTTTTTTATTGCTAAAAATCATTCTCTGAAAATAATCCTAAATGATATTTCTCTGCATTACTTTATTCCTCTACTTTATGGATGAATATCTCAAAAACAAAGAATTAGAGGAACAGAATCTTCTTGCTTCCATATTTGGTTTTTCATGCAATTAATCTCTGATCTTTCCCATTTCTCTCTTACATGATTCCTAGAGACAGCCAAGACGCTTCTCTCTGATTACTTTCCCTTCTGGTTTCTGGAAGATGCAAAATAATTCTCTTATTGTCCCAACACATCATTACCCCCAAGCAACAAACAGTAAAGTGACATCACTAGGAAAGAAGAGCAATGCAGTTGTTGAATTGAATCTATGTGTGTAAGAGTGTGTGTGTGTGTGTGTATGTGTATTAATCTTCCATCTTCTATAATTATCTTTGCCTATGCTTGTTGTAATCATATGATCTGGAAGACTTAAAAATAAAATTAGCTGGCTCACTCCCCAGATTTTAAAAACTTTTCCCCCAGCTCTAATCAGAATGACTTTTACACTCTATAGATACATCTGTCCTCCATACTCTTGTGTCTTCCTAATCTTCCTGCCAGAGATATGCTGTTTGATAGAACACTAATCTCCTAGAATCTTTAAGGATCAGCTTACCTGTGAACGCCCAGAAACTGTCTCCATCTTTAGCCTTACCCCCTTTCATGTTTTCTTCACCTTTGAAGAAATGAATTGCTTTCTGTCTGAGAATGAGGCTTACATTCTGCCTTGGTTAAATGGGATATTGACTTAGAGAGGCACTGCATCCTTTTCACTAGAAAAAATAAGATCAACATTCAGATTCACTTAGTGACAAATATCAATTAGTAGCAGGAGGCATTGGCCAGAAGCACCTGTAAGCTTGGGAAGACAACTTCGTTATATTAACCTTGAGGATTTTGGGAGCTAGAATACATCATGAAATGAAAACACAGAATTGGGTTGGTAAATTACATCAGGGGATACAGGGGGGGAGGGATGAAGCCTGTTTTCAATGTTCGTCCCCTGGCACCATTCTACACATTCTTAAGAGAAGGAAAGATACAAAGGAAAGTGCAAATTGACAGTTTTAAGACTCCAATTCAGGTCAATTTATTACCAGGCATGATGTTGAGCTGTGAAAATGAAAAACTCGGCCCCTCAGCGAATAAAGGGTCTGGTGCTACAGTCTTCCTTCAGAGAGAAACTTCACTGGATTTAATAGAAATTCTACCCAGAATAGCTGAGGGAGCTGATCCTGTATACAGTACAAACCCAATTTTCAATTCTAATGAATGACAGGGTTTTTTGACTTTAGCTGAAATGACAGTTGATCTATAAAGACTTGTCATTCAGGGAATGACAAGCACTGCATGGAGTTTAACCCTGAATGCTGTGATCACAGGACCACTGAGGATGAAGAAGAAAGTAGAATGACTTCATTTACAGCTCACCATCACCACCACTATTTTCCTACATACATACCCTACCTATATCCACTTTTCTCTGATTTATTCTGACCAAAGACCTAATTGGGAAAAATCAGTAAAATGTCATAATGTGTTTTATAGTCCTTTTAGAGATTTCAAGGACAAAGATACAATTCATGTTCACAAGTGAATTACCTAGTAATAATTAGATCAATGCTCATTCCATTAAGATGCATTTATTAAGCACCTAGTATGTGCCTGAAAGTGTGCTAGGCACTAAGAAAAACAAGTCAAAACTGAAAGTCTCTGTCTTCAAGGTTTTCTTTTTTTTTTTTTTTTTTGGCACATGTAAATGATTTTTATTACATCAAAAGTATTCCTTCTGGAACCTACATTTAGCCTTATAAGGGCACTAATGTTGAAAATACCCATGGATCCTCATTTTGGGATTTGCATTCAGAGAAATTCTGTGCTTGTACAGAACTGTTTTATAATTTTGGCTGTTAGAAGAATAGAGAAGCCAGAGCTGTTAAGTTGTGGAGACAGGGAAGCAACAATTGTAGGCAATAAATCTGGAGAACAACAGCCTCTTGCTCCTTTAAAGGAGAGTTAGGGTATTTGGTGTTGTTTTGTTTGTTTGTTTGTTTGTTTTTAATGTAACTATTTTTTCAAGTTTATGTAAAGAAAAATGTTATCATTTATCAAGATTATGAGTTCCAAATTTCTCTCCCTTTCTTGCTCCTTCCAAAGGAGTTCACATTCTAACTGGAGGAACAACATGTACATTTATAAGGTCAAAATGCATTTAAAAATATAAACAAGGTAATCTTGAAGGAAGAGAGTAGTATCTGAGAGAGTTGTACAAACAAAAGCTACAATGAGAAAAAATTACAATCTGTGACATAGAGACCTTAGAGCTTTTTTTTCAGTGCTCAAAACACACTGCAACACAAACCAGGTCCAATGAAGAGCTTATTGATTCTTCCAAGATGGCTGATATGTGTGTCTTGTAAACCCTGGGTATTGGCACTAGGTTATACTCAGGAGCAAAATATAATGATTACGCTGACATTAAAATGATGATGATGATAACACAGAAATGCAGTAAAAGTGAGGTTAAGCAAACCTTAGACATCTTTGAATACCAAAAAAATAAGTAAACTAGATAAAGATGGATATGCAGATTGTCCTCATTGGCAATACTTATAAATTCATTAGTCATCTTGGCTGTTTCTGTATATATTGTCCTTCTCCCTTTGTGGGAAAAGGCATAATTAGAACATGGTTTTTCAGTTATCTGATCATACCTTGTTGCTTGCCAACCTCACAACATTGATTTCTCTCCAATTATTCTAAGTCTATTAAGTGTTAGAAATGGGAAGTTGAGAAAAGTTAAAATCTAACTTCTAGAAAATTCAGAACCCTGGGGCAGCTAGGTAGCGTTATGGATAGAGCACAAGCCCTGAATTCAGGAGGACCGGAGATCAAATCTGTCCTCAGACACTTAACACTGCCTAGCTGTGTGACCCTGGGCAAGTCACTTAACCCCAGCCTTAGGGGGGAAAAATAATTAATTAATTAAAAATTTAAAAAAGAAAATTCAGAACCCAAAAAGTAAGTGTGACCTTATGTATATATACAGTGATTTTACATATGAACACTTCCTAGTTCTCCCCCACATCACTGGTTAAATGTAATAGGGAATGTCACTTCATCACATTTCTATACTATTTTCCACAGAGTTCGCAACAAAATACTGAAGGTTGGATCTGGTCCTATTTCAACTGCAGGGTTAAATTCATCAGATCTGAATGGGACCTTTCCCCCCAATATTCCCAGTCCAAGACTACCATTACTATATAAAGCCCATCATCAGGTGGACTGAACAGGACAGAGCTGGCCAGATTTACATGGGAGCAACAATTGTAGGCAATAAATCTAGAGAACAACAGCCTCTTGCTTTTCCCAATCTCTCCATTCTGATCCTCCCCTTTCTAGAATTCACCACCAAGTAGTAGATAGAACAGCCAGACCAGTACAAGAACAATTCTCCAATTACCTTAGCCCCTTTCCACACCCTGTCTGCCTAGATCCCACCAGGATCTCTCATTCCTAACAGGGCTCCAATAGGGATCCTTCTGTCCACCATTAGATATGCCCTAAGCACATGTGTTCACCCGATATGAGACACTGACCTCTGCTTTGCTACTATATCTTAAGGACTCCTGGGACTTCTTACATACTCTGCCATTGATCCTAAGTAACACTGAGACTTCCTATCTGTTCTGTATCTGAACTCTTCTATAAGTATCCTCTCACCCAATTAGATTGTGAATTCTTTGACAATAAAAACCAAATCCATTTTCTGAGAATATTCTCAGTACTGAGCACAAGTTAAATGTTTAATAAATGTTTTTCCCTCTTTCTATTCCATGCAGTCAGTAGTGACTAAAGGTAAGCAAATTGGACAGTCCTGAACTAAGACAAAATCTCCTAGAGAAAGGAAGAAGACTGGAAGAGATAGAAAAGACAATCTATATAAAATGAGAATTACAGTCATTTCATGCTGACCATAGTTAACTGTGTGTGCTAAACTTTGGCATTCACCAAAAATAGCATTGCAGGGGTAACTAACCATTTCCAAAGAAATGATCTTTATACTATGTAGCAAGTAAATAATAGACTGTGATTCATTGATGCTTTTACAATGCAAATATGAGTTTGAATTATTACCAAGTAGCTAATATGAATCTTTATGAGCAGTATTATTTACAGTATTATCTGCTTTATGGAATTATTTTATGACTGAAGGGCATGTTATCTCAACAATATTAGTGTATAGACCTGTTGCGAAAATAACATTCTTGGTAAAGCATTAGAAAAGCAGAAGTTACATACAACATTAGTAATTGTGTGACAGTGGGCAAATCATGATCTCTTTGAGCTTAAATTTCTCCATCTGTAAAATGGGGATAAATAATCATCTGATTCTTATCTCATTATATTATCATGGGACTCATAATAAGATAATGCAAACAACATTGCTAGCTTTTAAGCATTATACATATAGGTATTTTTGTTACTTCTCAAGTTTATATCAGAATTGACTGTTTTCAAAGTGTATTCAAATCACCAATTATAAATGTGATAGGTGGGACTTGAATTCTGGTCTTCCTGAGTCCAAATACTAATCCAAGTCAGTATTATATCTCCTACTAGCCAATAGTAGTGTTCTTAAGGCAATTTTTTAGAAGTAATAAAAGCTATCAATAGTAACATTTCTAAAAATGTTCTACTGGAGAAATGCAAATTAAAACAACTCTGAGAAACTACCTTAAACCTGTCAGGTTGGTTTACAAGATAGAAAAGGAAAATGACAATTGCTGTGAAGTATATGGAAAATTGGGACACTAATGCACTGTTGCAATTGTGAGCTAGTTCAATCATACAAGATAAGAATTTGGAACTATATTCAAAGAGCTATAATATTAGGCAGATCATTGTACCTAGCAATATCTTTACTAAGTCGGTCTTCCTAATACATCAAAAGGGCAAAAGGATCTATTTCTACAAAAATATTTATAGAAACTCTTTTTAAAGTTTTTTTATTTTCAAAAATAATAATAATAATAATTAATACTGTTTTATATTTATCCCTACAAAACTCTCTGTTTTGATTTTTCTCTCCTTTCCCCCACTCACTCCCCCCATTAGCAAGTGATCCAATATATGTTGAACATGTGCGATTCTTCTATACATATTTCCACAAACATCATGCTGCTCAAGAAAAATCAGATCAAAAAGAAAAAAATGAGAAAAAACAAAATGCAAGCAAACAACAACAAAAAAGTGGAAATAGTATGTAGTGATACATAATACTAGCAACATTATTGGGATGGTCAACTGAAAGACTTTATTACTCTGATCAAGACAACAAGCATGATAATCTCAAAAGACTCAGGATGAAAAATGTTTTCAACCTCTAGAGGCAGAACTGAAGCACTCTGGATGGAGAGTAAAGCATATTATTAACTTTATTTTTATTGTTTTTATCTTGTTTGTGTTTTCTTTTGCACATGGCTAATTTGGAAATATCTTTTGCTTGACTTCACATATTTTTTAAAAAGTTATTTTTCTTGAGGATAAAAAAGCCAAAACATTTTTTGGTTGTGAAATAAATATGCTATGCTCAGATACTTAATAGGCTAGGAAATATTCTAGAAATGCCAATGCCTTTTCATTTTCCCACCCATGTTACCATAGTGAGACCACACCTGTACTACTGCATTTATTCTTGGCGACTTTGGTACTTGGATATTTGGATATAGTTCAAAGAAGAGCAACTCAAATGATTAAAGGAATGCAAGGACTGGAAATGAGTGACTTCGGAGGAAAGATTAAAGGAGCCAAATCAGGAAACAAGGCTAAGCAATAGCTATGTGGGGGGAAATGATAAAAGCTAATTCCTAAAATGTGTAAACACCAAATAAGAAAAGGAAACACTGGGAAAGAATTAGGAAATGAAAATCCTGGTTTAAAAGTCAAAATAACTTCTAAGAGAAAGTATTCAATTAGGGAATTAATTACTGACTAATGAAAGTGAAAGTTCTGTGAGGTGGGACATTTCAAATCTGGTAGAATAAAAGTCAAGAAGGCATATGATAATAAGTGATCAGTGTTTATTAAGACATCATGAGCTGGACAGCCTATTAAAACAACATTCCAATAACAGGGACTAATAAAATTGCATTACTTTTTTTTTTTTTTTTTTTTTTTTTTAAGATGAGAGAGAAATCCCAGCTGGTAATAATTGAAGAAAAAAGGGCAGAAAAAGGAAAAGGGAAAGGAAAAGAAAGGAGAGGAGAGGATAAAGGAAAGTGAAAGGGAGGGGAGGGGAGGGAAGAGGAGGGAAAGGAAAGAGAAGGGAAGGGAAAGGAAAAGAAAGGAAGGGAGGGGAAGGGAAGGGAGAATGGGAAGGGAAAAGGAAAGGAAAAGGGGAAGGAAAAAGGAAGGGGAAGGGAAGGGAAGGAGAGGAGAAAAAGGGAGAGAAAAAGAGAGGAGAGGGAAAAGGGAAAGGAGAAAGAAAAAGGGAAAGGGAAAAGGGGAAAGAAGAAATAATCTTCAGTGATTATACACTGAAAAAAAAAACTACATAAAATGATAAACATCAACACAAAACATCAAAGCCAAATGCATCTTATTTAAAGCGTCTCAGTGGAGCTTAACGAAGTGAAGAACTGCAAAGACTACTAATGAAAAATGAAAATAATTGAAAAAAGGATCTTCTTGCAAAAATCGGCTCCTATAATGAAAAGCAAGAAAGCTTTGAAGTTTTCAAATCTCTCTGACCATCCAAAAAATGATCACGCCAAAGTGAGGAAGTCATTTTTTATTTGTTCACTGCAGATTCTTGATGTGACCTTACTGATAAACTTGTACTAAGTTTTCAAATAAATTCCCTCCTCATTCAGAATGTTAGGACAGAGGTCGTTGTGCACAACGACTAGAGCGAGCTGGCTGAGATCTGACATATACCGGCTGCTTGACCCTGGAAAAATCATTTCATCTCTCTGTTTTAGGCGATTCCCTAAAACCATAAGTTGCTAGTGCAACTTTCTTCACCTGGGAGTTCCTGATGTCAAATAAATCATAGGACCAGCCCTCAGGACAAAAGTTCCAGAAGCCTGCGTTTAAAAAAAAAAAAAAAAAAATTTAAAAATTAAAAAATTAAAATTAAAATTAAAAAAAAAAGTCTCAGAAACAAAGACCAAAATATCCTGGACATTTCCCATTCCCTGACTTTATGTTTGAATTCCCCCCACCCCCCATTCCTCCCGGCTTCTTCTAGAGAAATATTTCTTCTTTTATAAAAGTGAAAGTTCATAAATAAAGTTCATCTCAGGAACTAGGAATGCTTGTTACAGAATATAACCAGACCAGACTTGGATTCCAAATTCCAACTACTTAAATCAAAGGAAAATTACCTGTTCCCCCCTCTCTACCTCCACTCCATCTGGACAACTGCAAGCCATCCTCTCCTCTGTGGAAACAGAAAGAAATAGGGATGTTTTAAAATACGCTAGGACTCCTTATCTCCTGCCTTAGACTCATAAAGCTGATGAATGAAGATAATTCTTACTCTTCTTCCTTATAGCTGAGCAATTCTCCCAGTGAGTTATTTCTCTCTTCTTGGGACTTTTTTTTTTTTTTTAAGTTTAATTTAAGTTATTTTTTTTTTTAAACCCTTCTATTCGACCAGAGCCTAGTTAGTTAGCTACGTGGTACATTTTTACAAGAGGCCTCTACCAGGTGCAGAAATTTTGTGCCTGCTTTTATTTGGAGCTGCAGAGTCTCACACTACAATAAATGCCCATGAGATTTTCCTTAGCAGAACTCCATAATCTTTTTTTGTTCATATGCGCAGGTATGGCTAATTTGAAAAGGAGGCATCACTTTGGACTGCCCCTAAAGTAATTGGTTGCAAAAAGTTTCTGCACAAAAAAAGAACCTACCCTGTAAAAATGTAATTAGGCTATTCATTAAAAAAAAAAAAAAAAAAAGTTCCTACTTATTAAATTATATAAAAAAAATCTTATCTGAATAAAGTAGATTCTTTCTTTTTCTTTCTTTCCCTCAATCAAAAGGCACAAGCTAATCACACAAATCCAAGCAATTAAGTGGAAAGAGAAGTGGTTTTAGTGTCAAAAGACCTAGGTTTAAATCCTAGCTCTTCTACTTACTAGCACTGACTCCTACCAGGAGAAACTAGGGATTTGCTCAGCCCAAGGCTCTGAAATTTAGAGGGTGCTAACTTCTCTTTCCCTCCAGCAGCAAAGAAACAAAGGTGCTTAGCACCTAGTTAGCAAGGATAATCAGTTAAAATAACAATCTAACAGCTGGTGAACTGAGGTGAATTTTTCTGCTCCTCAATTTTCTACCCTCCCTACAAAGATGTAGCAACTTCCCCATCAGCCACCAGCACACCTGCCTGTTCTGTTTTCCCACTCCACCTTTCCTTCAACTGAACTTATGCTTCATATATTTACATTATTTCACATGATTTTCCTGGGGAAAATCTATGATACTTACATAGATAAGTTACTAGTTCCAGCTCTGTTCGGCTTGTTTTTAGGAACATATTAGTCTCTTGAACTAGGTGTCTCCAGTGGAAAATAGGAATAATAATACTTGGACTACCTAATATAGGATCATTGTGAGGAAAGTGCTTTAATAGTAAAGTACTGGAAAAATATGTTATTATGGTCAGCTCACTTCTCTTCCTCCTCTCCAGCAAATCTCTTGCAGGTTACAGCTTCATTTTTAGATGTTAGCTGCTGAAGGAGAGGAAAGAAATTTAAGACAAAGGGAAGCTTGAGAATCTGACTTGAGGTTTCTGTTATAACTAAAAATGGGAAGATGCCCAAAGATCATAATAAATGCCAAGGGATCTAAAAGATGAGTGTGATCAGATGTATTAGTGAATAGTTCAAAGATCATGCTCTTAGGATGTCCATCATTCATCTCCTAAAGAGACAAAGCCAATGCTCATTCGCATATGTCTTCTAAAGGGTCTTACTTAGGTTACCCAGAAACATTTCCTTAACCCCCCACCTCATTTTTGATGCTTCTCATAGGAATATGGTTTTCATATGCCATTCTTTTTTTTGAAAACAGAGATCCAGGAATTTATCAATATATTAAATGCAATCTCTAACTTGCCTGAAAATGCTTATAGTCTCCTCAACGTATTAAGTTGTATATGTGTGTCTGTGTGTGTGTGTGTTTTAAATCAGGTTTATGATATGCAGTATACCTTAACTTGTTTTTATTACCTTTAATTAGCTTAATAATCTTAACATTTCCTTGTTTGGGTAACTGTTAACTTAATGTGTTGCCATAATGCACTTTTAAATTACTGCCTTAAAAAATTCAGTGCTGATTTCCAGTTTCCGCACACTGTATTAATTATCTATAAATATGTGCGAGATTTCCTTCAGCATATTTCCACAATCACCTTATTATCCTTATATAGACACTTTAAAGGGCTTTAGCTATTCCAGGTTCAACATCCCTGTAATTTACTCAGACCTTGTAATTGATATTTATAAGCTCAGCAAATCTGGAAGGGAAGAGAAATATTAGTGAGCCCCAATTTCAGTTCAGAGACCTTTAATTTGGATATAAGTGCCAGGATCTTGTTTTCAGAGACAAACAGGCCCGCCCTGCTTTGTTCTTCAGTATGCTTCTCTTAAGACATACAGTTTCTTTCTTTCTTTTTAACAAGAACAGATTAGTTCTTGAAGCTCATTCATTCCTCAGCAATACTTAATCTCTGCTTAATTTTTAAGAGGGAAGTAGGCAAACCGGTTTGTGAACTTTAACTCAAAAGCATGGGAAGTTTCAGAATCTCTTCAAACTAAGAAAAACATTAGACAAATATGTTTGAGGTATCTCCTAGCTTATATCAGGAGTTCCATCAAACCATCTAGGAATCTAGAAAGAGAAATCCTGGGTACAACAAAGGGGAAAATGTAAAGCTTTTCTCCTTGCCAGTGCTTCCTCCTCTCCTCCCCTCCCCCCTAATAAGTAACTCTTCCCATTGAATGGATTGACCAATATGACCAATAGAAGCAGCATCACACTGTGGGGAAAGCATGTAACCTATGATCAATGAGGAGATTTAGGCTCAGGACTGTGTGCCTCAGTTTCTTCATGTATAAAATGGAGTAATCATGGTACCTACATCACAGGGTTTTGAAAAACACATGAGATAAAACACTTGCCATGTTCTTGGAAATTAAATTGTGATATAAAATTCACTATTATTAAAAATCTATGAATGTGTACAGACATACAACGTGCCCCCAAATGACCAAAACAAACAAAAAAAGCATCCCAATGAATTTTCTCCTTGATCTGTCCTAATCTCTGAGTGCTACCTCTTTCTCAGATGTGTCAAGGTAAGCCAGCTCTACCACTGTACTGTTTTTCAAGGTGAGAAGCCATTCATCCTTCCTTTCTTGGTGGGACAAGAGAACAGCAGAGATAACAATGGAGAGAAAAATAGTTGAACTTTACCGGTTTATGAAAATTTTGTTTGCAATTTCAGACAGTGGGGCACTGTTACAGTGAAAATGAGCCCTATGAATGCCATATTTAATGGGGAGAGGGTAGTCATTAATTTAATAAAACACACAACAAGTGTTCATTAATTCATTTGGGAAGCACTGAAGATTCTCTAGGCTCATTGCTCATTACTGGCATTGAATGCAACAAAAATGCCAGAAGCAGGTAATGAAATTATACTAATAAATCCACGTGCATGGTTTAAAAAAAAAAAAAGCCTTGGGAAACCTCAAAGCAAAAGAAAGGCGGCTCTTCTGAAAGGACAGAGTAAGAGGAGTAAGGGGCTTTCAAAAATGACTTCATGAAGGATTACTCACAGATCTAAGGGAGAAAAGAGCTGCTGTAGGGGCAACGGGAAATAAAGATGGGAGCCAAGAAAGTATACAGAGCAAAAGGAATGATAAAGACAAAAAAAAAGAAAATTAGGATTAGTTCATACCACAGGAGAGTTGGAGGGAACTAGATTTTTTAAAATGTTCTTTCAAAAGACAGAAAAAGCATTAGAGAGACTTTATAAATTCCTTTTAATGTAAGCAGTCCCCAATTGTGTGGCAAAAGTAAGTTGGCTGGAACTTGAAACCCATTTTTCCTTACAAACAATGTTATAAATGGTATGCTTAGCTCCCCTACCAGTCACAAAAACCTATTTAACCCATAACATAACTGAAATGAAATGCTCATTTTATTATTTGGGATATAATGAAACACCATTGATCATACTGGTTTTATAAAAGAATTAATTTAGAACAGCAGGGAAACATCTTCTCCCTCTCTGAACAATAGAATCAGAGACTTGTTTTTCTCCCAAAGTGAGAGTGGGAGGATTTAGCTGGTATTGGGGTTAGGAGGGTAGAAGACATGGTGAAATATTCCTTAGTACCAATATTGTATTCAGGCTGTATAATTATATGAAAAAAAGTAACTCTATGTCAGTCAATCTCTAGGTGTTCTGAATTGGGGAACATAGAGTTGTTGTCATTGGCTGAGAAGAAAATTCAAGAATTCTAATGACTATTCACCTGTATATGTGTGGACAAAAATACTCCCCTGCCTCTCAGTTTCCTGCTCTGTTAAATGAGGGAGGTAAGCTAGATAGATTCCAAGTTTTCTTCCACTTCTAAATCTATGATGCTATAAATGAGAATAGTTCCATATCCATATGATCACAAAGACTTTTTAGGAGAAGAAGATTTCATATAATCAGGAATGGGTGACAGTCAGTAGGCTGAAGAATTAAACATAACTAAATATTTCCTTTGTCCCATGTTCTTATGCCCTTGGGTGCTGCCATGGCAAAAGGAGTTCTCTTGGAAAAATGGTTCGTTGGTGTCTTGTGAAAACAGCTGGAATGGTGTGTTGGCCTGGGATTTTGCACTTGGGCACATAAACACAGGCCTCTTCAGGGGCACATGCTGAGGCAAGTTTTGCCTGTCAGGCTAAACCTGTCAAGCAGAGCCCATTATAATTGGGGCTAAAGAAAGCAAGAAAGCTATTGGCAGGTCTCTCAGCTTCAGACACTTTTGTCTAATAAAGCCAGGATATATTTGCCTGCTCTCTATCTATGATTGAGCCCATTTAGAAGTAGGAGGGGAAGAAGGCTTTTCTTGGGTTTCAGAATGTAAAGACCAGGTCATACCAATACCCAGAAAACCATCCGCCCCAAGTTTCCCAAGAACAAAGACTCCCACTAAGCAAGAGAACAGAATGATTACAGGTAACCAGAGCAATATGGAATTGAAGTTTTGGAAACAGTTGTGGAGTGAGAGAAGAAGGTACTCAATAATCACAGACCAATGAGGCTTACCTAGAATCAAGAATACTTGACTATTCTTATCTAATTCTTTCTAAGAAAGGGAATTGTGCTGCTATCTTCCAGGGCTTAGTTGTTACTTAGAGTCAGATCACCTTATGTGATGGGATTTCAAGAGCAAAACATATTTCCTGATAAATTCTGAAAGTCTTTCAGTTGTAGACAATGCTCCCTATTCCATAATAGGAGTTGAAGTATAAACTGGATGGTTCCAAAAACAGGCCTCCATTGAAAAATTCATTTCATGATAGCCTGAGAGTTTAGAAGTAGCAAGAAGAGGAAAGAGAGGGACACATAGATAGACAAAGACAAGAGAGAAAGAAGGAGTGGAGAGAGGAAGGGAGGGAGAGAGAGAGACAAAGAGACAGAGAAACAGAGATGAGAGAGAGACAGAGACAGAGATGAAAGAGAGAGAGACAGAGAAAGACAGAGAGAGAGAGAGAGAGAGAGAGAGAGAGAGAGAGAGAGAAAGAGAGAGAGAGAGAGAGAGAGAAAGAGAGAGAGAGAGAGAGAGAGAGAGAGAGAGAGAGAGAGAGAGAGAGAAGGAGAGAGAAAAAGGAGGGGTGTGTGTGTAGGGTTGACCTAGAAAGGGAAACATACACATTTCTATTGACAAAATGCTTTGCATGTTTGGCATTTATTGTTTCATTTGATTCTCACATTCTGACAAGGGGTAATTCAGTTGAATTCAATAGATTTAAGCTCTAGCTGTGCCAGAGGCCTTATACTAAATGGGAGGGACACAAAAACAGCAACCAGTACTTCCAGAAGCTTATATTCTACTGAACAGATCCAATTTATATTCAGATAAGTATAGACAAAGTATGTATAAAATGATGCAAAATCATTTCAACAGGAAGAGAGTTTTAGGAATCAGAGGTCAGAACTAAGATGACAAATTAAAGATGACTCTCCTGAGCTCTCTCTTCCCTTTAAACAATGTTAAAATGATGCTTCAAAATGAATTCTGAAGTGACAAATCAACAAAAGGGCAAGAGGAGAAAAATTTTCCAGAAGATTTGATAGGAAAAACCTATGTCATTGGAGTAAGATTGGGGAGAAGTACAGCACAAGTAGCACCCCAACAAGCTAGCAGCAGATCATTGGGGCAACAGAATAAGTAGAGGTGGTTTCTGGAGCTTCCAGCAAAGGTGGTAAAAGAATCAGACAACTGGTATGAAGAATAATGAAGAGGACTCTTTGCTGGCATTGGGAGTAGAACTCTGTTGCACTGCCCACACACAGTTTCAGCTTGCAGTCCCAGAGTAAAGAGGAGTGATAGAGCTTATAGTGGTAAGGGACCAAGGACCCTGTGTACTCACAGTTTGAGAGCACAGAAAAATCATTGTAATCATTCACAGACCAAAACATAGGCCATGAATGTAGCAAATATATCTTTTCTTTGATAATGCCATGCTTAAAATCCTGAAAACTTTTAGATTCCCCAATGCTACCTCTGAAAATGCTGTACCAAAAACCTCAAGCTTGAGACAGTGCCCCCTTCACACTGAAAGCATAGCCCCATCTTAACATAAAATTAAAAGTCTAGACATAAGCTGAAAAATGAGCAAACAATAACAAAAAAAAAAAAAGCCTGAACATAGAAAATTACTACAGTGACAGGGAAGGTCAAAAACATAAACTCAGAAAAAACACAACAAAGTAAAAAATACTACATCAGAGTTTCAAAGAAAAATGTGAATTGGTCTCAGGAACAAAAATAATTCCTAGAAAAGCTCAAGAAGGATTTCAAGAAGCAATGAAAAGAAGTAGAGAAAAAATTGGGTAAAGAAATTAAAGTGATGCAAGAAAATCATGAAAAAAATCACCTAACCATTAAAACAATATAATCCTTTAAGGGGGAAATGTATATTCAACATAACAGGATTTTAAGCATTCCTGATGAACAGAGTTTAATTTTTTTTAAGTAATTTTCAGATATATGACTCAAGAGAATCATAAAAAACTAAACAGGGAAGAGAAATCATATTGGGACAGTTTGAATAAATATTAAAAAGTAAAGGACACAGGTATGATTATGATGGGATGGCATCTAAAAAATAAATTAGGAGATGAGGAAGACATATGTACTGGAAGAAAGAAGAAGGAAATGTAGACTATTATAAATTACCTCACAAAAAGAGAGGCAAAAACGCTTTTACAGTGGAGGAGTAAATGGGGATAGGTGGAAGACACTTTAACCTTACTCTTATCATAAGTGGCTAAAGAGTCAATAATATAAGCAATCACTTAAGTTAAAAAATCTATCCTACCCTACAGGGAAGTAGGAGGGAAAGAGGATAAAAGAAGGAGGGGGGGTGTAAAGAGGGTGGCAATAAAAAGGAAAGCATATTAAGGAAAGCAGTGGTCAGAAGCAAAGTAATTTTAAGGAAGAACAAGGTGAAGAGAGAGAGAATAATAAATGGAGGATAAGATAAAAGGAAATACCTAGTAATCATAACTGAAAAAAATGTGTTGCAAATTTCTCTGGAAAAGGCTTTATTTTTAAGAATATAGAGAGAATTAAGTCATAATTATAAGAATACAAGTCATTCCCCAATTGATAAATGGTCAAGGTATGAATAAGAAGCTTTCAGTTGAAGAAATAAACTATTCATAGTTATATTCAAAATGTTTAAAAGTAATGTTCAAAATCCTTGGCATGAAACTCAAATTTATCTAAAGTAAAGTAATTTAAAATGATTAGAAATATTGATGGGAGTCATACTTTATAACTCTATACTTCTAAGTTATCTACAGATGATCCATGTTATATTACTCTTATTATGTATGCTGTTCTCTTGGTTCTGCTAATTTTACTTAGAATCAGTTCATTTTAAGTTTTTCCAGATTTTTCTGAAAGCATCTTACCCATCATTTCTTATAGCACAATAGTATTTCATCACAATCATTTTTCAGTTTAGATGGGTAGCCCTTCAAGTCCCAATTTTTTGGTACCAAAAAAAGGTAATATAAATATTTTGTACATGCAAAGTAAAGTTAGCAGAATAAAGAGAACGGTGTACAATAACAGGATTGCCTGTGGATGACATAATTATTCTCAGCAATTTAATGATTTAAAACAATATCAAAAGACTTATGATGAAAAATGCTATACATTTCCAGAGAAAGAATTAATGGATTCTGAATACAGATTGAATCACACTTTTTCTTAAACTGTATTTTGCTTTTTTTTGGTGTATGGTTTCTTTAAACAACAGTAATGCTAAAATATGTTTTATATGACTGTACATATATAACTTATATCAAGTTGAATACCTTCTCCTTATGAAGAAGGAAGAGAGTTCTTGAAGTAATTTTAAATGATTAGAAATGTTGATGGGAATCATACTTTGGGTAACTTTTGGTTCCATTCTAAGGATTTTGTATATTACTTCCAAGGAAATAAGAATGCTCTGAAGATTGTTGGGCTGGAGAGTGACCTGGTCAGTTTCGTATGCTAAGAATATCAGTTTAGCAGTTGTTAAAAAAGATGGATTGACAAGTGTAATATCTAGAAACAGGGATACAAACTAAAAGAAAGAGTATTTCAATAGTCAGAGATAATGAAAGCATAATTATAGTAGACACCATCTTTGGGATGATAGGTACTATAGAGTTAGAATCACCAGTACCTAGTATCTGATTGGACATGAATTTCAGAGGTGAGAGAAAGGGGGCAGCAAAGGTTGATCCCAAGTTGGTGAACTTGGGTACCTAGAAGTATGGTGATATTCTAAACAGAAATGGCTAAATTGGAAGAATAATAGTTTGGGAAGCAAATATAATGACTTTAATTTGAGGGCTATTAAATTTGGGATGCTTTTGAAACGACTCTTAGTACAAATGTTATTGTCTTTATTTTGTAGATAATGAAACAGAAGCAACTTGTCCATTTTAACATAGTTAATAGGTGACAAAACTGGAATTTGAACCCAGCTCTTCAAATGACAAATCTGACGTCCTATATACAGAAGTTGAGAAGCTCAAAGATAAATTCATTCTACTTCATAAGTTTACCAATATTTGGACTCACTGGCTTCAATACATGAAAAGAATGCTACTCACTTGCTAACTAATTAAAATCTATCAACTCTAGGATGAATGAAATTAATTCAGGAATGCCAAGAGGCTGCCATGATGGAAAAAGCTTGATGACTACAGCTCTGGCACGAATGAGTATCCTTTTTTCCCTGATAGTGCAATCAGTACCGTACTTTCTCCTCTTTTTGTACCCTCCATTTTATTACTATGTGACTCAACTCAGAACAGAAAGAGTAAAGAAGAAAGAACAAAGACACGTTTGGTTTCTAAAAGAAAAGTGGTTCTATCTTCCACTATCTGACAAATAGGACTGCAGTGCCCACAAAACTCGTGAAGCAAATGATAAGAAAAGAAGTGTAAAAGGACAAAACCAAGGACTAAAGGAAACATAGTTTCATTAAATAAATAAATAACAAATCATGCCAGACAACCTAATTAGCGCTTTGATGATGTTATGACAGGATAGCAGTTGGTGGTAATATCCTGCATCTTTCTTTTAATGAATCATTTGATAGCATCTCATGAAATTTTTACTCACTGTTATCACTGTGGTGTTTGTTGCAATTTGCTCAGGGCCTTCCAATAAACATACAGAAAAGCAAGTCCCTCCACCCCCCCACCCTAGGGCTTACCATCCGCACGCAATGCAAAGCAGGGAGTGTTTCTCACTGGAGGAAAAACACACACACAGCTTTAGCCCCAATGTTACCATCCCCCAAATTAGTACCTACTAGGTTTTCTCATCATTCACCAACTAGAACTTATTAAATGCCTCTCTGCAGGTGATACTTTGCTAGGTACTACCTAAAGAAAGAAGAACAGATTTGTTTGTAGATGTATAGGATTTAATCCTAGTAAGGGGCTTTGAAATCACCCAATCCGATATCTTCATTCTAATATTAGAAACCTAGTGTATACCCATTGGGAATTTGCAATCCAGAAAACGATGAGCTATATCCAAAGGGAAAAGTCACTTCCTAACTCCTCCCTTGTTTGCCCCTGCCCCTAGTATCCCATTTCAGAAGGAACTGTCCTGGATGAATTACTGTCCAGTTTCTCATGTGAGATGCAATCATTTTACAGAGATGGTTTTCCCCCCCTTGCTCACCAGGGAACACATATGCTGCTGATCTCTTCAGCGTCTGGGATTTTTCTAGTCCCAAAGAAGGTAGGTTTGCTCTTTGATTAGTCTCCTCTTCAAGTTCCAAGTATTTCTACATATGACGAGGCTGCACTTTTTAAACATTTTTCATTTGGACTCTAACTTAATTTTTAACACATGTTCTCTTCTGTTCTGATCATTGTTCAAGGGCTGCTCTGGGAGGAAAATCTGTGGTTACAGGACCATTTTCCATATATTACACGAAGCCTTAATATGTCATTATTTTGAACTTTAAAAAAAAGTTTTCTTTTATCCTTGACAGAGAGGCTTGCCTGGTTGGTGGGCAACACTTGTTTCCTTCTGGAATGTACTAGGTCCTGAACCATGGCTCTGTGGCCCCAAAAGAAATTCAAGAAGTGCCATATGTAAAAAATAACTTGGGAGTTTTAGTTGATCTCTGGGGGGGGGAGGAAAGGAGAAAGGGGGAGAGAGGGAGGGAGGGAGAATGATAGAGAGAGAAAGGGAGAGGGAGAGAGGGGGAAGGAGGAAGGGAGAGGAAGAAAAGGAGAGAGGGAGGAAGAGAGGAAGGGAGGGAGAGGGACAAGGAGAAGGACAGGAAGAGGGAGAGAGAGAAAGAGATAAAGGGAGAGGAGAGACACAGAAAGACAAAGAGAAACAGAGCAGAGAGAGACAGAAGCAGAAACAAAGAGACAGACAAAAGACTGAAGAGAAGAAAGAGAAAGAGAGATAAAGACAGAAAGAGAAACCAAGACACAGAGAGACAGAGACACAGAAAGAGACAGGGAGACAGAAAGAGAGATAGACAGACAGACATAGAGACAAAGACAGAGAGAGACAGAGAGATTCAGAGATAGAGACAGACAGAGAAAAAGAGAGACAGAAGATAGAGAAATAGAAAGACAGAGACAGAGAAAAAGAGAGACAGAAGATAGAGAAATAGAAAGACAGAGAGACAGAGACAGAGAGAGAGAGAGGAGAAAGACAGAGACAGAGACAGACAGAGACACAGAAGGAGACAGAGAGAGGAGAAAGAGGAGACATACACTGAAGCACTCATGGCTTCATTGCCTCTCAGGAACCAATACTCCAGACCACTAGCAGCCCGAGGATAATACCTATTTCAACCCCTACATTGAGACAATTGTTGTTGTTCATATGATATAAGAACTAGACAGGCCAACAGGGAATAAAGCACTGGCAGCTAAATATATGTACTCTATTAGTCCACATTAGCCTCTGCCTCTATCCATACTGTCTGGTTGTTTTGGGCTTTTTCTTAAGTCATGACTTGAAAATGTGACCTCCTTGTCAGGATTACTAAGGAATTTCAGCACTGAGAGGCAACATAAACTTCTATTCCCATCTTGTCCAGCTCTATACCTTCATTTTAAAAAGTAGCAGAGCCAGAGAGATGATATGATCTTCTTGACACAGAAGCTGGCAAAAGCTTCTCATGAAGTCAAGGAAAGCATATCTTCTGTCAGGCATTTCTCCACTGTTTCCCTCTTAACTCCAAACTGCTAAGACTTCTGTAGATGGCCAATGTCTCCTTTTAAGAAAATGTATAGTTTTGAATTGGAGCATGTTGGTGATATGGTGATATCATGCCCCTGGAACCTCCTAAGTACTTGTCTAGAGCCAATAGATTCCAATGGATGTCAGTTTTGTTTTCCTTTTAAGTCATACACTTTTAGTAATTATTATAATCATTATTATTATTATTATTATACATGTATAGAATACTTGGTATGTGTCAGACCCTGTGCTAAGCACTTTACAATTATTATCTCATTTGATCCATATAACAACCCTGAGAAGTGGTTACTATTTTAATTCCCATTTTTCAGATGACAAAATTGAGTTTAAATTACATACCTATCCACAGTGTCACCTGGCTATCCAGTAAGCCTTTACCTCACAATGCCCATTATTAGATTCATCTTCCTTTGACAGTCTAATAAAGAGGCAGTCAAATACAGACTATTCTTTCCCCTTTTTACTAGATCTTTGATTTCATTGATGTAGGAAATCCCCAGATGAGAAACCATACTCTGCAAATATAGACTGGTACTTTCCCTGCAAATTTTAGTCTTAAAGAATTATGTATATCACTAAGAGATTAAATACTTATCCAGGGTCACAGCATCAGTATGTGGCCAAAGGCAGAATTTAAACCCAGGTCCTCCTAGTTTTGAGGTTAATTATCCATTACTGTGATAATAACAATATTAGACAGACAGACAGACAAATGGACTGATGGACGGATGGATGGATAGACAGACAGATGTTTGGATGAATGGTTAGATAGATAAGTAAACACTTAAAGATTTGTAAAATATTTTGCATATTTATCATATTTAATCATCACAATAATTCTATTAGATTGGTGCTATCATTATCCTTATTTTATAGTTGAGGAAACCGATTTTAAGATAAGTTAAATGATTTGCCTAGGCATCACAAAAATATTAAGTACTTTAAACCATAATTTTCAATGTTTTCTGTTCTACAAAATCCTTTCAGGATTGGTTGACTGTTATCCTTCATGCTGGAAGAAGTCCAAAATGATATAACTCTGTTGGAGTTAAGATATAGTATGTCCTACTGTAGCTGATCTGATCAATATGAGCTCAAAATGTTCTGCCACAGATTAGGCACAAATAGTCCATATGAACATTTGGGGGAGGGGAGTTCTCTAACATTTCACATCTTGCAGTTCTTTTGAGCTAATTAAATTCTGCTTTGCTCACAGAACACAGTACCTCTGATGAGGGCACACCATGCTAGGTGGTCCTGTCTAGGTGTCTCCTATGTCACACAAAACAATTCTAAAGTTCTTAAGAGAGACTTTGAGAGTGTCCTTGTATCGCTTTTTCTGACCATCATATGAACACTTGCTCTGTGTGAGTTCTCTATAAAATAGACCTTTTTTGGCAAGAATATGTTTGATATTCAAACAATGTGGTCAGCCTAGTGAAATTGCGCTCTCTGCAGTAGAATTTAAATGCTTGGCAGTTAAGTTCAAGAAAGAACCTCAATGTCTGGTATCTTATCCTGCCAGCTGATCTTCAGTCTTCCTAAGACAATTCAAATGTAAGCAATTCAGTTTCCTGGTATGGCGCTGGTGTAATGTCCAGGTTTTTCAGACATACAACAATGAGGAAAAGTATGGTAAAGAAGATGTATTAGACTGGAAGCCAACAGAGCCATTGTGCCAATCTAGTTTCAAGAACAACAACAAAAAAAAATGTGAATCCCCTAGGTAATTTAAGATACCCTTCATCATTTTAAAACTTTATTCATTAAGGAGTTACAATAACTATAATGATAACTTTTGTCTATGATGCTTCAAACATGCAGTTACCTGTCACAAAGAGGGAAAATGTAATATAATTGGATAATTATTTACTGCTTATGGTGCAATTAAGGAATTTTTAGTATGAATCTATTTTGCTATCATCGCAAACCCCCAGGGGTTCAATTATCATAAAATAGGAACCATTGGTCTAAGGCAATAATTTGAACTCAAATTTTGACTGCTAGTTCAAGGCATTGAATGGCATGTAAAGGGTTGATAGAAATTCTACAGGAAGAGGGCAGAAGAGGAAGAACTGAAGAAGTAGAACAGTACAGGCAAAGTAACTAGGGATACACTTCCAAACAAAGAGCAGTCCAGGTAGTCTCAAGCTCAGAGTACATCAAGGTGAGTGATAGTAGGATATAAAGCTAGATGGAAAGAGTGACAACAGTTCATAAAGACCCTTAAATGTGAGGCAAAAGAGTTTGAACTTTACTCAGGAGGCAATAGGAGGCCATTGAAGTTCTTTGAACCCCTGCTCAAAGACTGGCTTGGCTAGATCTGTACAGGAGGAAAGCAAGTCAGGCAGCAGAGTATAGAGTTTGGAGTGAAGAGAGAGTAGAGAAAAGAGACCCTACAGAGAGACTGTAGTAGTCCCTGTGGGTCTGTATTGATGTGGGAAAACAGCTCAAATGGGAAGTTGAACTAAAAAATATTGCTGCAGGGGAAAGTCAGAGATTGATCAACAACTAAAGGAATGACAGAGTCAAAGACAATCCTCAAGTTCTAAAGTAAAGACTGGGTGGATGGTGATGTCAAGGATACAATCAATGCAATTAGAAAGAAGAGCTGGTATAGGGACGTATATCATGAGGTTTGTTTCCTGGCATGTTGGGTTTGAGGTGCCATAGGCTATGTCTCATATCCAGGTAAAAATGCAGAACTGGTGCTCAGGAGAGAGAATAACTCTAGAGATTAATGGTAGGAACTTTCTGTGAAGAGGTGATAGCTGACAGCCTTTAGAGTAAACATTGAAGTCACAGTCACAGAGATGCAACTGGTGCATCAGTGGAAAGTCAAGAGAAAAGACTAAGGAGAATTGAACCCCTTCTCTCTATTCACACAAGTTCCTTTTTGTTTCAAGCTCTTGTCACCTCTCACTTAGATTGTTGCAATCTTCTAATTTGTCTGTCTGCCTCCATTCCACCACCATCACTATCCATCTTCCATACTGCTTCCAAGGTGATTTTCCTTAATCTGATTGTGTCACTCCTTAACTCAAACTCCATTGGTTTCTTATTTTCTCAAATGTAGACTTCTCTGTTTAACTTACAAGTTTTTCATAACCTGACACCAGCTAATCTGTCCAGCTTCATTTTATACTAATGTATCCCTCACACTTTGGGAACTAAATTGCCTTTTTCTGTATTCCTCCCACATAACACTCCATCCCTCATATCCATTCCCTAACATGAATGTCTATCAAGCCCAACGTGGGACTCCCTCCTCACCTCTATCTCAAAGAGTCTCTCCTTTCTTTCAGACACAGTTCAACCTCAAGTCTCTCCTGATCCTCTCAACTGCTAGTACCAGCCCACTCAAATTATCTAGTATTTAACTACTTGGATTTTTTCTCTTTTTATTTATTCTCTGACACATAGCATGTGCTTACCAAATTCTTGTTTGACTGTATGTATTTGTTTTTGTTGTCTCTCCCTCATTGAAATGTAAGTTCCTTGTCTGCATAGGGATTGCTTGATTTATTGTATTTCTATCCCCAGCACCTGGCACTTTCCCTACCACCTAACAGATGTTTTATAAATACCTGTTGGTTGATTGACTGAATAAGAGGAAGATAAATCAATATGGAAGGTAAAGAAGGGATAGTAAATAAGAAAAGAATGAAAAAACAAGAAGAATATGGTAGAAAGAAAGCCAAGAAAATAGGGAATGATCCTCCATATGAGAGAAAAAATGAATGATGAAAAAATAAATGACCATATGCCATCCCCATACCTTATAGGAGCTTATAATGTAACAGAGCAACATTACACATAAAGAATAACTTTAACTAGAAAGAGAGGAAGCTAAGTGGCTCAGTGAGCCAGCCTAGAGTCAGGAAGAGACATTTTTCTGAATTCAAATCTGTCCTTATACACTTTCTAGCTGTGTGATCCTGAGCATGTTACTGTTTGTCTCAATAAAACAAATGAATAGGAAATGGCAAATCACTCCAATATTTTTGCCAAGAAAACCCCAAATAGGTTCACAAAAATCAGACATGATTGAAAATGACAAAAATCAGAAAGATTGTTGGGGGGACCCAAAGAAACTTTCAAAGACTTGTAAGTTCTGTGTTAGCCTGAAAATGGAAAAGAAAAAAGGTAAAATCTTACCCCTAGGGAACAAAGGACTTGGTGACAATGAGGGTGAACACTGAAAAAGGATCATTGTATCATCTTCAATAAAGGCGTGGAAAGCAAGCCAAATACCAAGGCATTAAGGAGAAAATAGGTATCAAGGAAGAAAGGGTTATTCTGGCTAAGCCCCAATGCTGTGGTTACTAAACCAGGGTGAGTGGGCAGAGCAGTAGTGGCTGAGAGTAGATGGTTGAAAACTATCTCAGATAAGCCACCCAGTTTAGAAATATTCAGGAAAAAAAAAGGTCTGGAAAAATATGACCCAACTTTCACCTGAAAGACTGAGTCATGAAGTTAAGAAACACCCAGTGTCTCATTTTGATTTTTTCCCCTTAGGTTGTTTTAAAGTATAATTTCTAATTCTAAAATGTATGGGATACCCTTAAATTAAGTTAATTGTCAGGATCAGTGGAAATATTTCACAATCTCTTCCAACTGTATTGTAGTACAGGGGGGCGATTAAAGCAGTTAATAGTTCTAGAAAATAATATATTATCAGTTGAAAAAATGAATCAATGATATTGCTCTAATACTATTTCAGGAGCAGCTAAAATGGTTGAATTAGTAACATCCTATTATTTTATTATTGCATAAGGATTTATAGGTGTGCTGACACTATGGCTGGGCTAATCCTTTCCTTTATTGGCCTTTATTAGACCTTGTAAGACAAGGCATTCTCTGGGGTCTCCAGTGAACTCCTGCTAAGACCCAGCAAGGTCATTGTCTTCACCTATCATCCCCCAATCTCAGCCCTCTCTTCTTTCTCTTGGTTCACCCAAAGTTCATACATTAAAAACACACGCCGAAATCAAAGGTGGACAAAGCAGGGTGGGCAGGGTGGGCACAATTTTCAATCAGTTCTGTGCTTAATAAAGAATGGATGATGGGTTTTCTGTCAGTCATTGAGCATGCCTTCTTTGCTCTACATACACACACACACACACACACACACACACACAAACACCTTGTCTTGGATACATCTATTTCTGGGATTATCAAAGTTGTTTCCTCCTCATTATATTCAATCTGGTTCTTTAACTTATAACTCCGCAGCATCCTGCAGTATCTATGAAAAGGGGACTAAGGTTTTCAGAATATAAGGGAGAAGAAAGCACAACATTCTCTCTGCCCCTCACCCAAGAGCTAGCCAGGTCTGTTCAGCTGCTCTTCCCAATGGGGGACAAAAAAGAAACATGGAGAGTATGTTGGAAGATCCATGTCAAGTCAATATATGTATCTGCCTGAATTAGTCTAGATGAACAAACAGCTCTTAACCTATAATTGCTGATTACTTTTGCCTTAGCAGCTATAGCTACATTGGCAGTTACTCATGACTGCTGATCATTCCAGGACAAGTTGCCAGACGACCACTATTATTCAATATCGTATCAGTGACTACCTCAGAAACAAACCAATATGGCAGTTAGTCTGTGGAAGGCCTGGCATCTCCATTTCTCCCAATCCATCAGCCCTAATCATTGAAAGTCTCCCCATTTCTATCTCCACCAACAATATGAGAAGAATGGTGATGCAGTAGAGAGGGATCCAGTCTTAGAATCAGAAAAACCTGAGCACAAGACCTGCCTCTCCCAAAAACTGGCCATGTGACCTTAATCAAGTGACTTTATGCCCCATGAAACTCTCCAAATGGGGGCTTATGAAGTTATAAACATTGATTCATATAAATATAGATCTAGATAAATATAATCATTATATTTATTTATATTATATATATATTATACATTACAATCCATAATATATGCTTTATATAATATAAATAAAATAATATAATATAAATAATATATAATTATAATAATTATGTACTATATGTTATAATATAATGTATAATATAATTATTATATATAATAATATATTTATATATGTATATATACACACATGTAAAATATGCATACATACAAATGTGCATGTATATACATATATATAATACAAAGGCATATATATGATATGATGATATGATGTGAAATGGAACAGCTAAGTGGCAAAGTGCATAGAACACTGACCCTGGAGTCATCCAGACTCATCTTCCTGAATTTAAATCTGGCTTCAGACATTTACTAGTTATGTGATACTGGGAAAGTCATTTCACTCTGTATACATCAGTTTCTTCAACTTTCAAATGAGCTGGAGAAGGAAATGACAAACTACTTCTGTATTTTTGCCATGAAAACCCCAAATAGGTTCACAAAAAGTTGATCATGACTGAAAAATTGACTGAACAAATGATATATATATACACAAACATGTGTGTGCACACATGTATCTATATATTGAATAACAGAAGTCTCATTTGGTTGGAGGGTTTCTTCACTGGAAGTGAACTACACCAATAAAAGCTCAGGTAACAATTACTTCATATGCCATAATATATATTACTCTCAACTATTTTTCAAAAAGGATAGTAAGAATACTCACCTGAAATGTTTCTATTTACATTCAGGCAGAGTAAAAGTGGATCAGAATTCTTAGGGTCATGTAAAGAGGCTAGCTTGCAATAGGACTTTTTCCCCCAGCGCAGCCAATGAAAACCTAAGCTCTAAGACAAAGGACATTGGTCTGTTCTTCTCTTTTGTAGAGATATGCATTCTCTTGCATAGAAAGCAATGCTAAAAAAAACTTATTTCTTTGAGGTTAATAGTTCTTTTAAAAATGTTGCTGTGGCAAGATGGCGGAGAGGAAACACACGACTCAGTGAACGTCCTCACTCCCTCACAACCAATTAGATAAATTAAGTCTCAAAATTAGCTCAGGACTGATAGATACCACAAGGACTGGAAGCACGACTTACCAGCTGAAGAGAATCTGGAGTTTCAACAGGAAAGGTCAGTTCTCAGGGGAGGAATAAGAAAGACCAGCACAGACGGTGGGGTAGGGGCACACTGCGCCCATTGCGCTGGGAGGGGCTCTGGGATCAGAGAAGCCACTGAGGTAAAGGAATCTGGCACAGGCTGTTAGCTCTTCTCTGCTAATTATTTAGCAGTTCAGAAGAGAAAGCCAAAATATTTTAAAACTCAGATTAGATTTTCCCCGGACCCTGGGGGTGACTCAGGCACCAGGGGGTGTGGCCACAGCTACCTCCTGAGAATAGTTAAGAGACTGACAAGTGGGTGGATACGGCCCAAGGCAACACACACTGCCTAGCTTAGCTGGAGGGAGTGGAACTCAGCTCCAGGAAGTCCCAGAGAAGCGGAACCTTTGAACTGGGGACGCGGTTTCTGGCAGACACTTCCAGTTTGAGCGCAGGGGCTTCTTACGTCACCTGCTGCAGACACCCACTCCCCACCCGGACACATAGCCTGGGCTTCCTGCAGTCTTCACTATTCTACGTCCTCGAAGCACAGCAGTGCTAATCACCTCTGAGGCACTCCCAGGGAGAGGGTGGGGAACTCTCTCCCAGAGCTCTCTCTTAGCTCAGGCTCAGGAGCCGCTGCATCCATCCCGTCTGGGAGGAAGCTGGTAAAGAAGTAAATAATTTCCTACCCCAGAGACAGACCCCAAAAGATTTTTTTTAAGTATGAGCAAAAAAGCTAGAAAAACCATAGATTCCTTCTATACAGAGAAAGAGCGGGTACCCAACCCCGAGGAAGTTAACAGCAAAGATTCAGAAGATAACAACCTAAAGGGGAACGATTCCTGCCCCCCATCACATAACTCTCTCCTAGAAGAAGCTCTTAAGAAATTGAGGGAGATCGAAGAAAAATGGGGAAAGGAAAGAGAAGTTATGATAGAGAATAACAATGTCCTGAAATTGGAGTTGGAAAAAATAAAGAATTCACAGGAGATGCAGGGAAACAAAATTAGTGAATTAGAAAAGGTTAAAAAAACACAGGAAAGTAGGATTTCTGAATTGGAAAAGATAAAAAAGTCTCAAGAAAATAGAATTTCTGAATTGGAAAAAGAAAATAATTCTCAAAAAAAAAAAATTAGGGAAATGGAAAAAAATTCAATAGAGCAAAATAACTCATTTAAAAACGAAATTGGGCATTTACAAAAAGAACTAAAAACTGTGAAAGAAGAAAATAACTCCTTAAAAGTCAGGATGGAACAAATAGAAATGAATGATTCACAGAGAACCCAAGAATCAGTCAAACAAAACAAAAAAAATGAGAAGCTGGAGAACAACGTCAAATACTTACTGGGAAAATCTATAGACCTGGAAAATAGATCTAGGAGAGATAACCTGCGGATTATTGGACTTCCAGAAAACTATGACCAAAAAAAGAGCCTAGATTCTATTTTACAGGAAATTATCAAAGAGAACTGTCCAGAGATAATAGAAACAGAAGGGAAAGTAGATGTGGAAAGAATTCATCGAACTCCTTCTGAAATAGACCCTAAAAAAAGAACACCACGGAATATTGTGGCTAAGCTGCAGAATTACCACACAAAGGAGAAAATCCTGCAAGCAGCTAGAAAAAAACAATTTAAATACCAAGGTGCCACAATAAGGGTCACCCAAGATCTGGCTGCCTCCACATTAAAAGATAGAAGGGCCTGGAACCTGATATTCCGAAAGGCAAAAGATCAAGGACTGCAACCAAGAATGAACTACCCAGCTAAGTTTAGCATCTTTTTCCATGGAAGAAGATGGTCATTCAATGAAACAGAGGAATTCTATATGTTTCTAAGAAAAAAACCAGACTTAAACAAAAAATTTGATCTACATCCACAAGACTGAAGAGAAACAGAAAAAGGTACACAGAACCCTTGAGAACTGTAACTTTGTTGTGGGTATATAAAAAATACTCAAGGATAATTTGATTTTACTGATATAAAAGAAAAAAAGGGGGGTGTGGTAAAGGGAAGGAGGTCGGTTCAGAAAAAGGGGAAGGAGTGATAAAAAGAGGGAAACTACATCCCAGGAAGAGACATAGAAAATACACCATATCTGAGGGAACTTAGTGAGGGGGAGAATCATTGTGTGAATCTTACTCTCATCAGAAGAGGCTCAAAGAGTAAATAATTAACATATTTGTTTTTCAGAGAATTTTCTCTCACCTCATTAAAAGGGGGGAGAGGAAAAGGGGAAAGGAAAAGGAGAATAAGTGAAGGGACTTGGAGGGAGGGGGGAGGGATCCTAAAAAAAAAAAAAAAAAGAGGGAGGGTTGCGCGTCACAAGGGGGGTCTGTAAATTAAATATCGGGGAGGGGGATCAGGGGGGTCAAGGGAAAAAAGTATAATCTGGGGATAATACAATGGCAGGAAATACAGAATTATTAATTTTAACTGTAAATGTAAATGGGATGAACGATCCCATCAAACGGAGACGGATAGCAGATTGGATCAAAAAGCAGAACCCTACAATATGTTGTCTACAGGAAACACACTTAAAGCAGGGAGATACATACAGAGTAAAGGTAAAAGGTTGGAACAGAGCTTATTATGCTTCAGGTAAAGCCAAAAAAGCAGGGGTAGCTATCCTTATCTCAGATCAAGCAAAAGCAGAAGTAGATCTCGTTAAAAAAGATAAGGAAGGAAACTATATCCTGCTGAAAGGTAGCATAAATAATGAAGCCATATCAATACTAAACATATATGCACCAAGTGGTATAGCATCTAACTTTCTAAAGGAAAAGTTAAGAGAACTGCAAGAAGAAATAGACAGTAAAACTATAATAGTGGGAGATCTCAACCTTGCACTCTCAGATTTAGACAAATCAAACCACAAAACAAACAAGAAAGAAATTAAAAAAGTAAATAGAACATTAGAAAAACTAGGTATGATAGACCTTTGGAGAAAACTGAATGGCAATAGGAAGGAATATACTTTCTTCTCAGCAGTTCATGGATCCTATACAAAAATTGACCATATATTAGGACATAAAGATCTCAAAATTAAATGTAGGAAGGCAGAAATAATAAATGCCTTCTTCTCAGATCACAATGCAATAAAAGCTACATTCAGTAAAAAGTTAGGGGTAAATAGACCAAAAAGTAATTGGAAACTGAATAATCTCATCTTAAAGAATGACTGGGTGAAAGAGCAAATTATAGAAACAATTAACAATTTCACCCAAGATAATGATAATGATGAGACATCATATCAAAATCTTTGGGATGCAGCTAAAGCAGTAATAAGGGGAAATTTTATATCTTTAGAGGCTTATTTGAAGAAAATTGAGAAAGAGAAGATTAACGAATTGGGCTTACAACTTAAAAGGCTAGAAAAAGACCAAATTATAAACCCCCAACCAAAAATTAAACTCGAAATACAAAAATTAAAAGGAGAAATCAATAAAATTGAAAGTAAAAAAACTATTGAATTAATAAATAAAACCAAGAGTTGGTTTTATGAAAAAGCCAATAAAATAGATAAACCTTTGGTAAATTTGATCAAAAAAAAGAAAGAGGAAAATCAAATTGATAGTCTTACAAATGAAAAGGGGGATCTTTCCACCAATGAAGAGGAAATTAGAGAAATAATAAGGAGTTACTTTGCCCAACTTTATGCCAATAAATTTGATAACTTAAGTGAAATGGATGACTTTCTCCAAAAATATAGGCTCCCTAGATTAACAGAGGAGGAGATAAATTGCTTAAATAGTCCCATTTCAGAAAAAGAAATAGAACAAGCTATTAATCAACTCCCCAGGAAAAAATCCCCAGGGCCAGATGGATTCACATGTGAATTCTACCAAACATTTAAAGAACAATTAGCCCCAATGTTATATAAATTATTTGAAAAAATAGGGGATGAAGGAGTCCTACCAAACTCCTTTTATGACACAGACATGGTACTGATACCTAAACCTGGTAGATCGAAAACTGAGAAAGAAAATTATAGACCAATCTCCTTAATGAATATTGATGCTAAAATCTTAAATAAGATATTAGCAAAAAGACTTCAGAAAATCATCTCCAAGATAATACACTATGATCAAGTAGGATTTATTCCAGGAATGCAGGGCTGGTTTAATATTAGGAAAACTATTAATATAATTGACCATATTAATAATCAAATTAATAAGAACCATATGATCATCTCAATAGATGCAGAAAAAGCATTTGACACAATCCAACATCCATTCCTACTAAAAACTCTTGAGAGTATAGGAATAAATGGATTATTCCTTAGAATAATCAGGAGTATATATTTAAGACCGTCAGTAAGCATAATATGCAATAGAAATAAACTGCAACCTTTCCCAGTAAGATCAGGAGTGAAACAAGGTTGCCCACTATCACCATTACTATTCAATATAGTACTAGAAACGCTAGCCTCGGCAATAAGAGCCGAGAAAGAGATTCAAGGAATTAGAGTAGGAAATGAGGAAATCAAACTATCACTTTTTGCAGATGACATGATGGTATACTTAGAGAACCCCAAAGACTCTGCTAAAAAGCTACTAGAAATAATTCAAAATTTCAGCAAAGTGGCAGGATACAAAATAAATCCACATAAATCCTCGGCATTTTTATATATCACTAACAAAATGCAACAGCAAGAGATACAAAGAGAAATTCCATTCCAAACAAATGTTGAGAGTATAAAATATTTGGGAATCCATCTACCAAAGAAAAGTCAGGAATTATATGAGAAAAATTACAAAACACTTGCCACAAAAATAAAGTCAGATTTAAATAATTGGAAAGACATTCAGTGCTCTTGGATAGGCCGAGCGAATATAATAAAGATGACAATACTCCCCAAACTAATCTATTTATTTAGTGCTATACCAATCAGACTCCCAAGAAACTATTTTAATGACCTAGAAAAAATAACAACAAAATTCATATGGAAGAATAAAAGGTCAAGAATTGCAAGGGAACTAATGAAAAAAAACTCAGAGGAAGGTGGTCTAAGTGTACCTGATCTAAAGCTATATTATATAGCAGCAGTCACCAAAACCATTTGGTATTGGCTACGAAATAGACCGGTAGATCAGTGGAACAGATTAGATACAAAGGACAAAAAAGGGTACATCTATAGCAATCTAATCTTTGACAAACCCAAAGATTCCAACATTAGGGATAAAAATTCATTATTCGGAAAAAACTGTTGGGAAAACTGGAAATTAGTATGGCAGAAATTAGATATGGATCCACACTTAACACCATATACCAAGATAAGATCAAAATGGGTCCATGATTTAGGCATAAAGAGGGAGATAATAAATAGATTAGAGGAACAGAGGATAATCTACCTCTCAGACTTGTGGAGGAGGAAGGAATTTATGACCAGAGGAGAACTAGAGATCATTATTGATCACAAAATAGAAGATTTTGATTACATCAAACTAAAAAGTTTCTGTACAAATAATACTAATGCAAACAAGATTAGAAGGGAAGTAACAAATTGGGAAAATATTTTTAAAAACAAAGGTTCTGACAAAGGTCTCATTTCCAAAATATATAGAGAACTGACCCAAATTTATAAGAAACCGAACCATTCTCCAATTGATAAATGGTCAAAGGATATGAACAGACAATTCTCAGAGGAAGAAATTGAAACTATATCCACTCACATGAAAGAGTGTTCCAAATCACTACTGATCAGAGAAATGCAAATTAAGACCACTCTGAGATACCACTACACACCTGTCAGATTGGCTAAGATGACAGGAACAAATAATGACAAATGTTGGAGGGGATGTGGGAAAACTGGGACACTAATACATTGCTGGTGGAGTTGTGAAAGAATCCAGCCATTCTGGAGAGCAATCTGGAATTATGCCCAAAAAGTTATCAAACTGTGCATACCCTTTGACCCAGCAGCGCTACTACTGGGATTATATCCCAAAGAAATACTAAAGAGCGGAAAGAGACATATATGTGCCAAAATGTTTGTGGCAGCTCTTTTTGTTGTAGCTAGAAACTGGAGGATGAATGGATGTCCATCAGTTGGAGAATGGTTGGGTAAATTGTGGTATATGAAGGTTATGGAATATTATTGCTCGGTAAGAAATGACCAGCAGGAGGAATATAGAGAGGCCTGGAGAGACTTAAATCAACTGATGCTGAGTGAAATGAGCAGAACCAGAAGATCACTATACACTTCAACAACAATACTGTATGGGGATGTATTCTGATGGAAGTGGAAATCTTCAACATAAAGAAGATCCAACTCACTTCCAGTTGATCAATGATGGACAGAGGTAGCTGCACCCAGAGAAGAAACACTGGGAGAGGAATGAAAATTGTTAGCACTAATATCTGTCTGCCCAGGTTGCATGTACCTTCGGATTCTAATGTTTATTGTGCAACAAGAAAGTGATATTCGCACACATGTATTGTACCTAGACTATATTGTAACACATGTAAAATGTATGGTATTGCCTGTCGTCGGGGGGAGGGAATAGAGGGAGGGGGGGTAAATTGGAAAAATGAATACAAGGGATAATATTATAAAATATATATATATATATATAATAAAAAAAAAATTACACAATAAAAAAAAAAAAAAAAAAAATGTTGCTGTGTTGTTCCTTGGGACAAAAATAAGACAATTGAAAGATAGAAAAATAAAACTCATAATTTTTTAATCACAGGTAGAAGCAGTCTCCAGGAAAAGTGAAGGACCTTGTTGAAAGTAATGTTACTAAGACCTAAGTTTTCTGACTTCCAGATAGATTCTTATTCCACTGCATCAGGGGGTTTAATGATAGTGGTTATGCTATATTAACACAGTCCCATAAGCACACTAAAGTATAGTGATTCTTCATAGGACACATTTTAAATAATCGATCAGTTTGCCTAAGTTTTAAGACATATCTATGGGATACAAGAACATCCAAATTTGGTGGGAGAAAATATGCTTCATTTGATTTTTGCTTTCTTTCCATTGAATGTTGACACCAAGGGTCAACAACTAACTAGAAAGAGGATGAAAGAAATTCCTGGGGCGAAAGAAAAGAAACTTTGTTTTCCATCTTCAAAAGTCGGGGAGAGAGCCAGTCATGCATGGTCTTAATTACAATGCTAAGGGCTACTTCTTCCTTTAAAAGTAGACAGGTTGTATGTAACACCAAATAATTAGCCAAGTGACTTTCAGTCCACCAATAATGTACAAATCTTTATTGTTTTGAGTTATGAAGGCCTTCTACAATTTTAGCCCCCAAGCATTTCCTTTTAAATAGCGTGAATGAGATTTGTAGTCAGAGGACTTTGATTCAAGTTGCATTTTTGACATGGATTTTATGTCCTTTGTTGGACAGATCACTAAGTTTCCTGTGTCTTGATTTCAACATGCTCAATATGTGATTGAGATAATCTCTGTCTCTTCAAATTCTAAATCTATGATGTCCTGGGGGTGAGGGGGAAATGGAGGAAGGCAAACCTTAAATTGTTATCAGCTAGTACCTTAACTATCTGGGTATTTTATTCTCCAATTGATAACAAAGAATACAAATAATTTGCAGACAAAGAAATTAAAGCCATTTCTTGTCATATGAAAAATGCTCTAAATCACTATAGATTAGAGATAAGTGAATTAAGACAACTCTAAGGTATAAATCCACACCTTTCAGATTAGCTAAAATGATAGGAAAAAAATAATGATAAATGCTTGAGGAGATGTGGGAAGATTGAGATATTAATACATTGTTGGTGGAATCACAACTGATCCAATCATTCTGGAGGGCAATTTAGAATATGTCCAAAGGCTTTCAAAGTGTGCATACAGTTTGAAACTATGTGTCTCTCCTGGGTCTGTATCCCAAAAAGATTATTAACAAGGGAAAAGGACCCACATTTGAAAAAAAAAAAATAGCAGCCCTTTTTGTAGTGGCAAGGAATTGGAAAGTGAATTCCCCATCAGATGGGGAATGGCTTAATGAATTATGGTATGTGAATGTAATGAAATATTATGGTTCTATAAGCAACAATCAGCAGATTGATTTCAGAAGGCCTGGAGAGACTTACTAAGTGAAATGAATAGAACCTAAAGAACAGTGTACACAGCAACAGAGAGATTATGTGGTGATCAACTGTGTGATGAACTTGACTCTTCACTAATGAAGTGATTCAATCCAGGTTATCTCCAATAGACTTGTGATGGAAAGAGCCATCTGCTTCCAGAGAGAGGACTATAGAGACTGAAGGCAGATCACAACATAGTATTTTCATCTTTATTGTTTGTTGTTTGCTTGTTTGCTTTTTTTCCTCTCATTTTTCTTTTGATCTGATTTTTCATAATAAATGTAAAAATTTGTTTAGAAGAATTGCACATGTTTAACCAATATTAGGTTACGTGCTATCTAGAGGAGGGGGACAAGGGAAAGGAAACAAGTTTTCACAAGGGTGAATGTTGAAAACTATCTTTACATGTATTTTTAAAAAACAAAAAGCTATTATAAAAATATGGAGTGTATGTAATTAATTGAAAAATGAGAGTGTGGAAATTATTGATCATGTTTTAGAATTTATAACAGAAACTACTAGACCAAATGAAAGGAAAATATTGTTATGAGAAAAACACCAGGCTAAACATAAGAACACCTGGATCCTAGTTCTGCCTTTGTCTGTAACTAGCTGTGTAACTTTGAGCTAAGTGTTCTCATCTGTAACTTCAATTTTTATCATTTATCAAATGGAGATAGTGGCACCTGCCTTTATTTTTCTCAGAATAGTTTTAAGGAGCTAAAGAACTTATAGATATGAAAGAATTTGGAAAAATTAATCATCATTCTCTCCTTGGAGCAGGGAAGGGTTCTAAATGTTTTTGGTGTCTGCTGTACTTAATCCATTGTGCATGGTTACTAAGAGAGCTTAAACCCTATGACTGGCTTCAAATCCATCCCACTATCCACTATATTACATCTCCTCAACACTACAGCATTGTAGCCAGATTTCTGAATCATGGGATGAACACGATGGAGGATCAGATATTTTCTGTGATCCTTAGAGCCTATCTAATCTCTCCAAAATAAGAGTTACATACAAGAAAAAAAAATCTATTTCAGCTGTTTTCATAGTCTAAATATCAAGAAGTCCAAGAAAGTAATGATATGATGAATTAACATCAGAGAAGGCTAAATCATAACCCTTAATGAACTCATTCAACACCTAACACACATATGTATCATGATAGTCTGGAAGATCTGCAAAAGACAAACACGCAGGCTTATGATCTGGGAGCCACTCAACAATTTCCTTGCTGCTGCTATAGTCTTTGCTAAAGCATCTCATCTCTATAATTCCCATCCCAATATTCTGTAGCAATAAGCAACAGAATCCAACTCTGCCTTCTTACTCTATCCTATGAGGAGAAGGTAGAGGTATAAGAAAACAGGAAATATATTCTCTCTTGGGTGGCAATAAATGTCTTGCTCTAGAACAACAATTATACAGTAAACTAAGAAACAGAGGGAACCGGGAAGAGCACCAGTATGTATATAAGGTGTTCCACTAGACCTGAAGGAAAAGAGACAGGCATCCAGATAAAACAAGTTCTGCCCAGCCCCCCTAAAGTCACTTGGAGTAGAAACTGAAGCAGTTGACAAAATGACTTCCTCAGAATAGGGGATGGCTGCGACACTAGTTAGTGACAGACTTTGAGGAATCTTCTATAAAAAAGGAAGGGATAAGAAAATAAGCAAGATAGGATTATAAGGCAGAAAAGCTGAAATTGTCAAAGATATCAACAGGAAGAAAACTGAGTTTAAAAACCTTAAGGACAAACATTAACTAATAGGGAAGATGATAATAAGAGAAGGGAAGATGCTCTCAAGTCCAAACATTTCTGAAGAATTTCAAGAAAAGGGAAATAAATCAGTAGATGATGAGGCAAGGGACTCTGTGGATTACTAAGAGAACACAGAACCACAGCAGGATGTTCCGGAATTGTTCAAGAGAGAAATAAGAATGATGAAATAAGAATTTATGGCCCTCACTGAAGAAATAATTGGCAGTATATTAAAACTTGACTCCACAGTGACAAGTCTCACAAGCAAAACAAACAAAAAAAAAAAAAAAGAAAGAAAGAACAATTGACTGGGGGAGAACAAATGCAATCTGAAAGAAGAGGAGAAATAAACAATAACATTAAAAGAAAACACAATCTCTATAAGAGCTAGACATATCGATCTCAGAGATAGAACTCATAGAAATAACTTAAGAATCATAGGGATCCCAGAAGAACACATTAAGTCAAAACACATAAATATCACAATATAAAAAATAATACAAGAAAAGTGCTTGAACACAGAAAACAAAATGCCAACTGAAAAAATCCACAGATTGCCTCCAGGAAAAAAACTAAAAAACAAATCAAAACCCTATGATCCAATGTATGACCAGGGACAATGAAAATGGATAAAGACATATTTGAAAGAAAATATTTTTCCGTAATAGTCAAGCCTATCCCAGAATTTAACAATTGGTACATTCTTCATTTCATGTTTTCTTTAGAATTCAACCTAATCCCACTCCTTCTCTGGGGTCTTTTTAATAAAATAAAAATCTGTAGGACACTTGAAGTAGTTAGCACTTTAAAATATTTACCTTATTTCACATAAAGTCTCTTTGTCTCATCTTCAAACCCAATTGCTACTATTTATCCTAATGCTATCTCAAAGCCTTGAGAAGGACACTTAAACCTGCCAGGGAAACAAGCAGAAAACTCACTTTGATTCTAATGAGAATCCTACAAACATTGGGGGAAACTGGTAAATGAGGATTGAGGTGAAATCTTAATGCCGTTTAATCACCTTGATAAAACTGGTACTTCACAGTCAAAAGATATTGTAGTTCTTATCTATTTCTAGATGCCTTCATTCCTGAACTGGATAAATAACATCCCTGCTCTGAATAAGTAGATATTAAAAAAAAAAAAAAAGAACATTTTTTCCTAAGTCATTTTTCAAGCTTAGTTTTTCCTTCATCTAAAGCTGCTTTCCATTGACAATTCCTAACTACAAACCATCAAGGCCCACAGACACTATAATTAGGGGGATTTCAATTACCTATGTAAGGCAGGTAATTGACAATCTAATTAGACTCATTTCAATTACCATTTTCCTCTTCATTAGAGCACTTAGTTATAAAATGAATGTCAGTAAGATATTCTAAGAAAGTAGATTTTTTTTCCTGTCTAACATTAAGGTCAAGTCTTTAAGTTGACCAACAAAGAGAAGAAATAAGCAAGCTCAGGTCCAAAATTGGTACAGTAACAAAAGAAGCAGATTTAGAATCAGAAAACCTGATGCATACTAATAATGTGACAAGTAATTTAACCTCTCTGGTGCCTTATTTTCCTTCTCTTTAAAATGGGGGTTTGGGACTCAATGACCTCAAATGTCTCTTCCAACTTTAAATCTAGGATGCTAGGACTGATGAGAGGGAGCCCCTAGATCAGCTCATTAAAAACTAATCAGCTCAGAGTGATTTCTAATCACATTCCTTTGAGTGGATGCTGAAGGACAAGTCAAATGAAATCATGTATGTAAAGCACTTTGCAAATGGAGAAGCATGGTATTAATGGAAGTTCCTTTTGCTGTTACTGTTATTACTAGTAAAGGGCTTGCTCACCAAAGAAAAAATAGTTGAAAAAGTTCCATTTGTTGCTGTAAAGTAAGTTTGCCATTCTCCCCTTTATCTTATCACATATAGACATAGACATCCAGAGAGATATAAATATATATCTAGATACATACATATGTATGTGTATGTATCCCTTCCCTTTGCTTCCCTTCCCTTTTTCCTTCCCTTTTTCCTTCCCTTCCCTTCCCTTTTTCCTTCCCTTCCCTTTTTCCTTCCCTTCCCTTCCCTTTGCTTTCTTCTTTTCTCTTTCTTTTAGATATGACATATTTTAATATCCTAGCTAGGAAGTTCAGTATACAAAGTGCCAGGTCTAAAGTTAGGAAGACTGATATTCATCAGTTCAAATCCCATCTCAGATATAAGCTAGTAGTGTGACCCTAGGTAAGTCACTTCACTGTTTGCCTCAGTTTACTCATCTGTAAAATAATCTGGAGAAGGAAATGACAAACCACTTTCTTTGCCAAGAAAACCCCAAATGTTCAGACATGATTGAAACAACTGAACAGATACAAATATGTGGGCTTATTACATATTAATATATTATATATACATGCATTTATATTTCATAAATATATAATACATACTTGTCCCACCCTATGATTTCATCATTGTAAGGAACTTCAGTAGCTACCTGCAACTTATATTTTTAGAAACCTTCTGAGAAGTTAAATGAATGACCCAAAAATACACAACAGGCAGGGCGGGGTATGATAGAGCCACTTCATATCAATTGTTAAGTGTTCTATGTGAGCATCTGCAGCTCAGAAATCGACAAATGCTACAAATCGGGGCTTGATTTATTGTTTCTTGATGACATAGGCTTAATAAAAGTATGGAGAAGATGTTAATAATGCATATTAAACCTAAAAGTGAATGGTGTAAAGATTTTTGAGGGAGTTCATTGCTAAGTATTTATCAGCATCTTTCTGTTTGCTGAATTTAGAAAAGGCATAAGTTGAGGAATAAGTTAGATGAGGTGGAGATTGTGGGCATAGTAATGAGTAAAGAGTATACGGGCATTATAGGAAGGAAACAAGCATTTCATAAGTACCTAATATATGCCAAACATTGTTCTAAGTGCTTTACAAATAGCATCTCATAATGAATTTTGAAATGCTTAATAACTCTGATCAACACAAAGACCAACTCCAACTGTAAAGGGCTCATGATAAAACATGCTTTCTACCTCTAGATAGAGAGCTGATAGAACCAGAATACAAATTTCCTTTTCTCTTCCCTTCCCTTCCCTTCCCTTCCCTTCCCTTTTTCCTTCCCTTCCCTTTTTCCTTCCCTTCCTTTCCCTTCCCTTCCCTTCCCCTCCTTTTCTTTCTTCTTTTCTCTTTCTTTTAGATATGACATATTTTAATATCATACATGTTGTAATAATGCATAATTGTGATGACCTCAGGACCAGTACTCTACCCACTACTCAGCTTAGCTTCCTCAGGTTAAAAGAGGCAGGAGCTCAGGAATATTTTCCCTTCCCTGGTAGTTCTGTACACAGAAAATCTCTCTTTCTTTCTCTTATTGAAACAAGTGGAACCTTTGAACCTGTCTCATCTATGTCTAGCTAAATATTTATGAGCGATTGCCCTACTAGAGATCAGGCATTTTCATTGTTGGCCAATGGCCCACCCCAACTAACTTCCTCCTAGATTCAGATTCATAAACAAGCACACATCTCAGGAAATCTCAAAATAAGAGATTATATTCACATTTGGGATACAAAAGATGAGACTTTTCTCCCCTAAATCAGCACTTGATATCTCTCCAATAAAAGATGGACATTTATGTAAAACAACAAGGTTGGATTGACCACTACATCCTAAATAGGAAAAGTCCATCAATATGACAGATTCTGCAAAAGTTCCCTTGTAGGAAAGAAGAACAAAGAAGAAAACCTCACAAGGAGTCCTTCCTCTTCTCCTCAATGAAGTTGGGAAAGGATCAATCAAAATCACTATCATTGGGATATATCAGTTAGTTGTTATATTGGATACAACACTGGGCATAGGGTCTGGAAACTTTGATCTCAGATTTGATCTCAGACACTTACTAGCTGTATGACATTGGGTAAATCATTTAAGTTGTATTTATCTCACTTTTTTCAATAACATTGTCTTACAAAGGGTGTTTTGGGAGTCAAAGGAAATAATATTTGTAAAGCACAGCCCATAGACTGACACATAATTAAGTGCTATAGAAATGTTATTTTTATTATACCTGTTGTTATTTTTATTATACCTGATGCTGAATTACATCATATCAGCCTTTTGTAATATGCTATATATTTTCTTTAAGAAATGATTGACCAAGATACATTTTTCCCCTTAGAAACACTTCAAAAGGAGTGAAACAAGAAAAGCAACTTCTTTCTCATCAATGAAAGGCAACAGTTCCATTAACCTTGTTCCTTTCATGTGCTCTAGGCTTCCTAAGTTCATAAGCTGTCATAAATCTTCCTTCTCAAAACCTAAAAGTTTTCTTGAAGGTTAAAGGGTTGAGATTGATCTACCTCCAGAAAAATAATATTGCTAAGCTCTGTATTGGAGAATTCTGGGCACTTTTGCATGCTGTTTCTCAGATGGGTCTGTATGTCTCCTGAATGAGTTATGAAATAAGTCCTATGGCTCTGGATGAGCCTGAAGGAGAATGGTTTGGCTTCCTCTGAATCTGTGTCTTAGTCCATGGCACATCAAAGCCTAACAAACACCTACCTCAATCAATCCATCACTAAAAACCTTCTGCAAAACATTAACTTCCCCAAGAAAGAAAAAGAAAAAGGACAGTTCAATGACTCACCCAGCTTTCCTTCCCTTCAGGTAAAGAAAAACAGTGCACAGTTTGAATTTAGTTAAAATTATTTTCAGGTGGCAAACACACTGTCATTTATTATTGCTTGAATACAGTTTTAGATCAATGTTTGCTTGAGTTTATGGCTCATAATTTGGAGGCTATGAGCCTGGATGAACTAACAATGGTAAGAATAACTTTTAAAAATTCACATCTGAGTGAATTCTGTGTCAACAGGTGTATAACTTCTGAGGCTCATATTATCAATGTTCATATTTCTTTATATAAAATGTAATCATCATTTAATCAATTTGTTTCTAGTTAAACTTGCTCTTCGCAGTATAAGAAAAAATAATTTTATGATGATAAAGAAGGCAATCCAAACTATTCCTCATGGCTTCAAGTATTGAAAAGCTTCTTTCTGTCAACATTTTGAGAACCAAGGAAGTTAAAGGAAAATCGAGTGCCCAGATAAAGATGATTCTCTTGATTTTTCCCATAGTTATATTTGGAAATGAATGTTGTCATTCCACTCCCTGCCCTGTCCGTTCTTGAGAGAGTTCTAGTTCCTGAGTGTAACTCTCTGGTTAGATGAAGGAGAGCAGCTGTTTTAGGAGCAATTAAGTAAACCTTGCAATTGGGCTACAACTGATAATCACAATGGATTAGATTGTTCTGTTTTCATAGCTGAAATAAAGGGTTAGAGTGTGGTCAATCAATACTGTTCCTTCAACCACCTTAGCAACCATCCTTCAATTGTACAGCAATTACAATGATCGCCCCTAGGGAGGGTTGGGGGAAGGGAAACAGCTCTGATGGAATAATTGAACTGAAAGGATTGTGCTCAATTTAATTTAATCAATAAGTATTTATAGTCAACAGATATTTAATAAGAACCTACTATGTGCTAGGCATTGTAATAGGTTCTGGAAATCCAAAGACAAATTCAAAACAAATTCCTACTATCAAGGAAGTTCTGGTCTCAGGATTGTATAGACCAAACTATCTCCATTTTCTGCAACTATGAAATGAAAGGCCCAGAGCCAGATTATTGCATTTCATGGAGCACATTTGGGGTAATGCCAAACTCCATAGCTTTGAGAGTTTGTTGTAATCATTTCCCATTTCCTCTGTACTGATATGAATAAAAGGTCATGTTCATTTAGTGATTTGAGGCTGGCAGAGAGCTTTATAAGAATTAGCTCATATGATCTTCAAAAAATATTCTTAGAAACAGGTGTTGTTATTATCTCCAGATGAGGAAATTGAGGCTCAGTAAGGCTAAATTACTTCTCTGGGGTCATACAGCAGAATTTAAACCCAAGGCTTTTAAAGGCTGACTCTCTTTGTAGGATTAGATCCACCACACCACAACTAGCTTCTGACACTCTCTCAGGCCAAATCTAGTTCTTTTAAAGGGCTCAGCTCATGACTGCTTCGAAAAGAGATAGCCCTAGAGACCACTATTATCTCCTTCCTCCTGAATTAGTTCCCAGACTCCTTTGGTCATAATGACTATTGTTTCTAGCTACTATAATGACCTCCAGGGTCTTTCCATGATACAATACTATATCAGACCCAAGTCATAACTTAAGGGACAACCTTGAACCCATATCCCTCAATCAGTCTCTATGCTGGTACTCTGTCTTGACCTGTTGTTGTTGTTTTTGTTTGTTCTCAAAGAGGACCATGATATTAGGGAGGAGATTTAAGGGGAATTTAAGGGAGGGAGGGCTGTGCAAGGTCACCTGCCTCATTTTCCCCTCCAGAGCCATCTGGGTCCAGTAGCAAGATATAGAGAGAGACGGCAGGAGATGGCCTTGGATGAAATAGGAGACCTTGATCTTTTAAAGCTAAGGTCTTCAACAGGCCTCAGTTTGACTGAAGGCATACCCATTCAGTGATTAAGGCTAGGTAGCAATAGCATCTGTTTTGACTTGTTCCCCAGTCGTTAACATACTGTATGTATCTCAGTTATTCTGAACCCTTGACAACCAATGAACATGCTCCATTACCCAGCTTTAGGTATCTGCTCCCCTAGTCTCATTACCTCAACTCCTCATTGTTCCACTCCCTATCTTCCTGTCCCATTCACCTTATGCTCTTAAACCCCAATGGCTCCTTTCCTTTCTTGATTCTGACACTCACTAAGACTGGAATCCTTCTTTATGTTTTTCTCCAGGAACACTCTTTCCAGGACTGGTTATACTTTCTTTCATATCCCCAAATTGCCAGCCATTTAGGGGAAGTCAGAAGTTTCCTTGTTGCCACACTCAGATCAAATTTATTACAAAGTTCTGATTCTAGTGGCAGGTATCTACCTAACCCCTCCCTCTCTCCTGTGAGTTCAGAACAAAGTCATTTCCCCCATCCCAACTTATAATTTCAATTTCAGCCTTAAAATTCCCTAACTTCTCATTCCCTAAATCTATTCTTTTCCCATGAACTCCATTCAGCTTAAGCTAAACAAACATGATCATACTTTGATTTTTTTCATTACACACAAATATTCTGTGTTCCCAATTTTTATCTAATCATAATCTTATATTTCTTTCCCTCTTTCCCTTATACTGTTCTTCATCATTATTATTATTTCCAATCCATCCAATCCTCATTATTTCCTCAAGACATCACTCCCACACTGACTACATTCATTTTGTTTCCCAATCTTAATAGCTGGGTAAACAGTTCAACTTTATACTATCATATATTCTGAATTAAATTTAAATATAACAAAATTCTCCCTTCTAAATGAGTTTATCTTGATACTATTTTGTTTGCAACACAAAATCTATAAGGAAATAGCAAAAGAAAACAAGATTTCTGCAATCTATTTCCTAAGTCTTTTATACCATCAGTAAGGCCAGAACTTGATAAATTTAATTTATAGAATGATATATTTAAAATTAGAAAGTGCATCCTAGAGAACCGTAGTTCTCAAAGTGTGGTCTAATTACCATTGGGTATCCCTGAAATCAACCCAGGGGATCTGTGAGGTCAACATTATTTTCATAATAATATAAAACATTATCTGCCTATTAACATTCTTCTCCCTTTTCCAACTACATATCAGTGTGAAGGCAGATTTTCTTCATATGCTTCAACCAAAACAACATATCACAGCAGATTGAATGCAGAAGCAGATAGGAGAATCCAGATGTCTTCTATTAAGCCAGACATTAAAGACATTTGCAGAAATACATAAACAATGACAATCTTCTCCATTTTTTTTTGTTTTGGAAAGTAGCTATTTTTTATAAAAATATTTATGTTAGCATGTGGCTAATGTATCACTAAATATTAATAGATAATATTTTCATAAAGAGAAACTCTTAATGATCCTAAATATTTTTAAGTAGGTGAAGGGGTCCTGAGATGAAAAAAAATTTTGAGCTCATAGTTTGTTCAATGCTGTCATTTTATAGATAGGGAAAATCAAAGCCCAGATAAGTGAAGTATTTTTCTCATAGTTATAGGAATCCAAAAGTAGCACTCTTTATTCTATTCTCTCAAGAGAGATATGCTACCTCTTGAATAAATTGCTAAAATTAATTTTAGTAATTCATTAGAATATTATGATGATGATTTGGTGGTTGTAGAATTAATGGTGTTCATTCTTCACATAGCATAGATTGAATTAGGGTTCTATATTCAACTTTTTGTAACTAGGTTCATAAAATGAATACAAAATTTGGAAGATGTTATTAGCATATGTTTTCAGACTTCAAAGTTATGTTACCAACTCAACCACTATGAATTTTATCATAAGATGACCAGATGTCAAAAATGCTTCAGGTAGGGCTAGGAAAAGATAATTTCTAAAGTCTTTTACAATTCATATAATCTAATTAAATGAATCTAGGTCCTTATTATAGTAGTATATTAGTTTTTGCAAGATGACAATTATATATTTTCATTATACATGCATGAAAAATATGCAAAAATTTTAATTTACATAGAGAGGAAGTCTGAAGTAAAAAGAATACTCTATTTGGGAATCAGATGACCTGGCTCAATTTTGACAGTATTTTTTTCTTTTAATAGCATTTTATTTTTTTCAAATACATAAAAAAATACTTTTCCTCACTAATTTTTGTAAAACTTTGTATTCCAAATTTTTTCTGCCTCCCTTACTTACTTTCAAGCACTCTGATATAGGTTAAATATGTTTTGCCAGTATTTTTAAATTTTTTGATTGTCTTTCTTCTTTTCCTCCTTTCTTCCTTCCTCCCTCATTCCCTTCCTTCCTTTTTGCCTTCTTCCCTCTCTCCCTTTCTCCCTTCCTTCCTTCCTTCTTTCCTTCCTTCCTTTTTTCCTATCTTTCTTTCTATCTTTTCTTTCTTTTTCTAATGTAAGAGCATTTATTTATTACATACTCTGACCAGGAATCATGTCAAATCCTGGATAAACTAATACAAAGTAAGTAAATATAGTCTATGCCTTCAATAAGTTTACATTTTAATTGGATAAAATAACACATAGCTTTGTAAAGGAGTTTAGAAGGAAGGTGGCTTGGTTTGGAAATGATAAGAAAATACATAACGGTCTTGGTTCTAGAAAACAAAATTTCACCTCTCAGAGTCAGACATCCCAGGGGAAGAGTCTATCTTTTGGAGAGAGGAAGAGAGAGATGGCCAGAATGAAGAAATCTTGGTAGTCATTTCCCAATATGTTCTACCCTAACCCCATTTCAACTAGCACCAATAGATTCCTCATTTATAATAAAGAGCTTCATTGAAGGTTCAGCTTAGGATTCTGGGCTGTGGTTTTTTTGGGTTTTTGGGAAGCTGATTCCTTTGTATCATTGTGAGTATTATGTAGGTTGTTCTCCTAAGTTCTGTTTTTTTTTTTTTTTTTTTTTCCCTATGGAATGAGCTCATATGTTGCCCAAAGAAATCTCAGAGTTCTTATAATTCCTTTTAACCATTTCTGCTCTCAAGAAACTTATATTCTAATAAAAGAAAACATCCTTAGAGAGGAATGGTGGGGAAGATTGTTTTGATAATGAAAATTTAATTAATATTTCAGAGTAGAAAGCTGGAGTGAGGAGAGAGGCAAAAGCAATGAAGCAATAAGGCACTTAAATGGCAATGGAATAGAATGGTAAGTTTCAATTTAGACATGGTGACTGTTCATCAATCAAAAGCCCAGGGTGCAAGAATAAGAGTTTGGAACAATATTTTAAAACAGTAGGCTGAAAAATAGTAATATGTCCAGGAATGTCAATTAATTGAATTCTATTAACTGTGCCATATAGAAAATGGATTCTGTCAAGGCCAATGAATACTTCAGGGGTCTTACTGACAGATCATAGTCTTGATGGACAATTAAACTCCCCAAATTAATGAAAGATCTTTCCCCAAGAAAGCAGCAGGACATACAGTTGTCAAACTTACCTAGGAGTATGAGGTTCATAGATTCCCCATGATCTCTGTCTGGTATTTGAAGTTGTTTCATTGGTGACACCTGAAAGTCATAAAGTTATTGAATGACAAAAAAATCCCAAAGAATAGTTTAAAATAAATTTACCTAGAATGAAGGACTATCTTACAGAAGTTAACTCCTTTCCAATGGATTTATAGTAGGGATAGTTGGGAGTAAGATATCTTAATGAGTATCCAATTATAATGATGACCAGAGTTGACTTTTTTTCCCATTTTTTCAGAAAACAGGTAAAATTTATATTCAGTACTCTTCACCTATTTTTTTTAATTCTCTCTTACATCTGTGGGCTCTCTCTTCATTCTTCCTCACATCCAGATGTCCAGCTTCCTTATGATGCTCTTTCCTCTGGCCCAAGTCTTCCACTGCAACACCTCATCTAGCATTCTACTGAGAGCTACTCCTTGCTTCCAAATGTTTGTTCCTTTTTTCATTAATAAATTCATTCTTTCAATTTAGTGAGCCTATCTAAATTTAGGAGATTTAATTCATACTAAGGTGTAATTAACTGATGGCCCCTGCCAGAATGGCAGAGGTTTCAAAATATTCACATTTTTTAAAAAGCAAACTAATCAGTTCAAAGGAATTGAATGGTTGAGTTTCAGAAAGCATAATAAATTTAAATGTGAAGCCGTGAAAGGCAAAAATATTTTGGATTAAAATCTTGCCTACATAAAATCTTATTCCATTTCTTCAGCATATAGGTACAGATGTGATTGTGATATCTCAAAGTCAATATCAGTGGAATGCAAAATCTCTCAGGTCCTGCCAAGCCAAAAATGCTGTAAGTTGCAATGGTGACAGTAGCAGTAAGATGTACTACTTCATGATCAATTGTTTTAAAAAGGCCCAAAAGAGATCTTGGGTTATAAAGAAAGTAGAAAGTAGAGGCAAAAAATATGTTCAGGTTATCTCAGTCATTCTGTGGTTGATCTAAATCTATGTTTTACTTTGTGAAATATGTCTACTTGGTAATTCAGTAGGTTTCTATCTAAAGCAATAAATTAACATTTCTTTAAAATGTATATTAGTCTTTGTATTAGTCCTCTAAATCTTAAGTTTGCCCATCACTTGCACTCCCTCATGACATGGCTCTTTTCTCTATAGTCATTGTTTTATTAAAGTCACTGCAGAACAGGACTCCTATTTGTCAGTTACACTTCATAGATATAAGGGAATAGAGATAAAATCTATTAGGCTAGTATGGCACCCATTAATGTTTCAGTGGCAGTAATTAAATCCTGATGGAAAATCACTACAAATATTTCTCCAAAACTGAACCAGATATTTTGGCAGCTGGATGAAGAAAGAAACCTGAAAAACTCCACATGCCACGGGAGAAGAGGAGAACCTGTTGTAAGTATTTGATTGCTCACTGTTGCAGTTGGAAACATTAAATCAGAAAATATTTTTTTTCCCTTCTTGCCTACTGTAGCCCATCAAATAGCATATAGGACCAACTGAAGAACAGTGTATCAAACAATAACAATTTTCAAAATCCTTATAATAGGGAGGCAAAAAGACTAATGTAGTTAGTTACATTTCAATGTAAAAAGCCGAAATAAATTTAGAGAGTCGCTCTAACTTAGTCACGCCTCATATATCATATCTTTACATGGCTTACAGGGGATATAATTCTCAAATTAATAGCCAGTGGAAATATTAATTACTGCTGTATTCATTAAGTGTTCAATTAACAAATGAAAACATAAAACACATTTCTGTAGCTTCCCAGCTGTGACCCAATGAAGTTTTAACTCTGGAGCATTCATTTATTCCCATCTTTGAGTTCACTACAATTTCCTCCATTTTCCCTCTCCCCAATACCTCCCCTGGCCTATTTTCTTCCCAGTACATTATTTAAATACATTGACAAAATACTTTACAATGGAGCAGAGCTCGCTCTGGTCTGAGCATTTAGATCCATGAAGCTGTCATGATATCTTGTCAATGAAATGAGAAGAGAAGAGTTATTTGATCCATGTAGACATAAATTAATAATGGAGGCAACATTTTCCATGAACAACGTTGGCAGCAGTGGCTGTGAGTATAACTCTCAATCAGCTGGGCTCTAATCCAGGATGGTACAGACTTTGCATTAAGAAAGCAGGGATCACTGGCTCACTAGGTATCAAACCTTGTCAGGTCCACAGTGGAACTGAGGAATACAACATAGTGACTGGCAACCATTCCCTTCAGCTAGCACATTTCATTATGTCAAGGCAATTGCTACCCCAGTACCTATCTGATTAGTGCTAATTTATTTTCTGTGTTAAGGAGGTTAACTACACTGTTATTTTCTCAGCTACTGAGCTTTACTGCATGTCTGGAGGACAATATTCAGGGTAACCTCGTTGGGGGAAGGAATCACACAGAGGACATGGCTGAACAATAAATAACCTTAAAAATAATGTGTCCTTCAGACAGAGGAAATAAAGCAATATAATATTAATTGTCGCAAGCAGGGAGAAAACACATATTTCACAGACTGAAAGAGACAGCATAATGGCTACACATTCCTCAAAATACAATATCATACGAAACCAAATAGAAAGGATTGGCAAAAACACTAAAACTTCAAATGACATCTGGGAGTTCAAGTTGAAATGTATTTTGAGAATAGCTATAGATATTATCGAGTTAACCCACGCATCTAGCTGAGCTTTCCTTTTCAATAAGATACCTCTTTAAAAGCCTGATCTGACCCTTGTGAAGAGAATGCTTTTATGTGATACAATCATTTAACTTTTTTCAGAACCAAGAGGCCATGTTTAAAGAAAAATTTCTACAGTATATTGTTTATAACTCTTATCCCAGAAAACAAAATTAAAAATAAATAACAGAAATTAGAGACTTCGTTGGGTATATATGTGTATGTGTATGTATATATGCATGTGAATATATATGCATATATAAAATATGTCTATGCATATGTATATAAAGATATGCATACATATGTACATATATATTTGTAAATATGTATACACATATTATATTGGGATACTATTATGAAGCTTTCATTAGGAAAATAATCTTGCTTATGATATAATGATATGCAAAATATAATTGATGGAGAGCCTACCTGGAAGCCAGGAAAATTCAGGTTCAAGCATTAACTCTGACATACATTGGCTGTGTGACTCTATAGAAGCCATTTAAATACTCAGTGCTTATTGTATTGATACATATTCTTAATCTTGCAAGTTTGTATATCTTTAAAATGCTGTTCCCTTTGTATACATTTTTCTCCTACTTTATTCACTTCATACTGAATTCTTTCCAGATTTCTTGGAAATGGTGTCTTTTGTTGTAACTTCTTATGGCACAATATTATAGCCTGAAATTTATGTACTATAACTTGTCCAGTCATTCTCCTGTGCAATGACCAATCACAATTGCAGGGATTAGTGATGATGCATGCTAGTTTCCTCCTAGAAAAATGATGTGGGACTCAACATGAAGAATGAGATGCATTTTGGTGGTATGTTTTGCTTTATACTGCATACATGTTACAAGGGTTTTGTTTTCCTATTGTCCTCTGGTGGTCAGGGAGAGGGAAAGAATAAATGATTATTAATAGAAAATGTAAAATTTTAAAGAAAAATTTAAATCCTCTCATTGCTCTAGGTACCTCTCTAAGATTATGTTTCAGAGAAAGTATCAACTTGCATTGGTAGGAGATTCTGCACATGGAAATTCCCCATGTCAATAAAATCACACTGGTTCTACCAGTCCCTATGGCAGAATATATAAATGTTTTGGGGAAACTAGTTCTAGCAGGGCAGAGCTGCTTATTACTTTTTAAACTAACACCTATGCCTGTATTCTTTATTATTTGCTGTCATGGGAACATAAACATGAAAACAAAAACATAATTCCTTATGTTCCCATGGAGCTTCTGTTGGATCACCTTAGGTGATGCTTAAAGTCACTCTCCTTTCAATATAAAGAGTGTGTTTGGTATTTGTTTGCAAATGTTTTCCTACCATTTTTTCCAGTACCACTTTAGATTATAAATATTAGCAAGATAATCCATACAGCTAGCCAAGCTTTCTTTTTCAACAAAATAATTATGTTACTTGATCTGACCATTGTAAAGAGAATACTCTTATGAGATGTAATCATTTAACTTTTTGTCAGGATCAAAAGGTCCTTTTTAACCAAAGGGAACCTGATATAAAACCAAGAACTTTTCTAAAATATTTCTTCTCTTGGGAATATAGTACAAATTGAAGAGAATGATTTCAAATGATATTTTAAGATGGCAATATGTTCTTATCACTTTATATTACCCTTTGATAAATGGCTCAGTCCACCATTGTCTACAGATAGATCTATCTATATATAACAACACTTTTACTCTAAATTTTGTACCTTTGTCATTAAAATTCAATCTTTCTTGAAGTAAGAAAGTGCCTTTAAATTACCAGACATGTCATCCCCTAGACCTAAAACTTTTTCATATTTTTCTGCCAAGCAATTGCTTTAGCACTCCTTCAAAATTCCTCTAAATTGTTCATTGACTCCAAGGAGTTTTTCCAAACTAATTTCACCTGGCTCAAATCAGTCATTAAGTCAGTCAACAAGCATTTATTAAGTGCTTACTTTGAGTCGGGCATTGTAAATCACTCTAATATCATCTCATACCTTCCCATTATATCTTTCCTATCTCTGGAAATATGCATTATGTATGAGATCACTATTATTACTTATGTAGTTGAATCTGACCTCATACTTTCGTTAGCTTCTAGGAGATATGTGTTTGAATGACAAGGGAGAAATAAAGGGAGAAGGAGAGGCAAAGAAAAAAGTCAAAGAAACAAATAAAAATGATGGGATAGAGAGGGAAAGGAATATAAGAAAGAAGGAAAAAAGAAAAGAAAAGAAAAGAAACAATGTTCAAATGCGATATTTTATTTTGACATCAGTACATGCAAGAAGTGGATTCTCTTGTCTATGTAAGTCTTATCAGGTCCAACAGTCTTCAGTTATGGGTCCTGATATGCACTGTAGGCTTTCATTCAAAAGACTAGCCTAGCTAGTTCAGAGAAACTCACTGCCAAAAGATCAACCAACAGCTAATGAACTTGGGGAAGAGAGGCAGATAAAAAGTAACAGCTAAGCTACTTATTAGTAAGATGTAAGTGAGTGGTGATCTACATTGTTGGATGAAATACCCACTTACTCCCTTCTCACTCACACAGAGCAATCAATCATTTATTATTGATCAACAAGCATATATTGTTCCTACTATATGCCATACATATACATCTCAATAGACAGGCTAAACTAGGTTGACAGTAACCAGCAAGCCCCAGACTTGTCAGTGCGTTAGAGGAATATCTAGAGACTTTCCCCAATAGAATGGGTAGATGAAAACAATTTGTCCCAGTGGCCTTGGAGGCAGTTAAAGCAGGAATTGTGGCATGCTTAGAGATTAGACAGACATCAAAGCTGTCAAGGTCACCCACTGCATCCTGAACCATCACCAATTGTCTTGACATTTGTCTTCCTGCTGGACTTATTGACTCTGGAAGAGAGAATAAGAATGATAACTTTGTGCAACTCCACCTTAATTAAATCCAATTCATGCACAAGTCAACACATTATCCCACTATGCTATTGGTTTTCTTCAAAAACAAACAATTAGAAGCATTAAATTAAAAAAAAAAAAAAACACCAAAATAACACTCCTCTACCTCAAAATAATAACACTCTAATAGGAAAAAGAAAATAGTACATATATGTCCATACAAAATAAAAACAAATTCAAAAGGCCTTAGTACCTGAGTCAGGGGTCTAAAAACCCACTATGGAGAAGGGGAGTACTTAATCTGAGTTTTGAAGGAGAAGAGAGCATTTGAAGCACGCAACCATCACAAAGTCATGGAGAAAGGAGATGGAAAGTCATGTGTGAGGAAAAACAAGCCCAGACCATTAAGGAAATGAAATCATGAATAATAAGACTGAAAAGGTAGATTAGGACCAGGTTGTGAAGAGCTTTATAAGCTAAACTAAATAGTTTCTACTTGATTCTAAAAAACAAAAAAGGAACACAGAGTTTATTGATTCTACATCCTGTATTCTTTCTACTATATAAAAATGCTTACTAGGTATATATGTGTGCATGTATGAATGTATGCATACATGCATTTATATATGTCTTTTGTTTGAATGTATATGGAAGAATTTTGTTTTCCAATGTCTTCATCAAGGACTCTGTAAGTCTTTTATTTTCCTTGTAACTCCCCTCCCTGCTAAGTACAGTAGTCTGTGGTAGCTGGGAAAATTCAATAAAAATGGACATAATGATTGCAAAGGAGTCACAGAATACAAGCAAATTTCAACTTTATGAGAATAACTTTGTCTCAAACCAGGAGGGAAAATAAAGAAAAACCCATAAAAATCAACATTTGGTCAGCTCTCAAGTTGCTGTTTTCTGAGTGTTGTCATTATTATATTAGTGTCATAAAATGCCTGAAGTTCTCTGATTTCTTGTGTTTCAAAAATTATTCATGAGTTGTTTGTATCATTAGTATAAATCTGAGATTCAAAAACTGTTCTAATTATGTCAACTAATATTTCTATTATAATATATTCTCTACAACTAAATATCATAACAAATGTACATTAGAAAGACTACTTCATTCTGTTAATTTTCATTGCTTAAAAGATAGTTGTTTATTTCAGTGAGGATGTTTGCAATGTATGTCTCATTATATTTCACTGTATGACGATATCCTATTTAAATGTGTAAAGCATGGGTCAGCTAATGGGTGTAGTGGATAGAGAACCAGCCCTGAAATGAGGAGGACTTGAATTCAAATTTGACCTCAGACACTTAATACTTTCTGGCTGTGTGACCCTGGGCAAGTCACTTTACCCCAATTGCCTCAGAAAAAAAAAAAACTCCAAAAATAAAAACAAAAAACGATAAACCCAGATTCATTTTCTATTAATTCTTTTCCCTAAATTATGACAACTTAGGCAACTCATATGAGATACTAAAGAAACTTTTCATAGAATCCAGTCTGTATCTATTCTATTAATTAGAGAAATAAAGAAATAACTGGCTGGTTAGGAAATTTAAATGGAAAATAGAGAACTTTATCTTTTAACCTTGAGTCAGTAGGAAGCCATTAGAATTCACTCAGTAGGTTAAGGAAGAGAATGCATGGTCCTAACTTTAGGAAAATCATTTTATCATCTATTTGAAAAATGGATTGGGTATAGAGAGATCAATTAGGCCACTGTAATACTTCAGAGGGGAGGTGATGGAGGTCTGAACTAGGGTGTTGGTTTGTAATATACTCTCTCTACACTCACACATAATATAAGATATAAGATATTTTAAAGAAAGAATCTACAAGATTTGGCAACTGATTGAAAATCAGTGGAATGAGTGAAAGTGAAGAAACAAGGATAACATTGAGATTATAAACCTGAGTGACAGACAATAGTAAACTAAAAGGAATGAGTTTGAAGGCAAAGATGATGTAACAAGATCAGTGAGGTTCAGAATGAAACTCAACTATGCCTTCTCAACCTGTGCAACTCATTCTAACTCCAAATGTAAAAGGCTGGGTCCTCTTGTTCATTGGTCACTGGCCTATAATAGAGTTTATCTTTCAAAGAATGCTTTTAGTTAATACTGAGAAGAAGGGGTGGAAGATTAAGGGAAAAAATAGATTTTCCCAACACCACCCACAGTTATTTGAGTTAAAATGTCACAACTATCATGAGGGGCCAGTCCCTGATGCAAAAAGGGACAGGTTGGGATTTTTCCCAGTAGTAGAAAGAACAAAATTGTGAGAATGCTGAATCAATAAGAGGTGAAGAATACATGTGCTTGTATTGGAGTCAAATACCAATAATTAGCATAGAAGAGTGAGTTGCTACAGATCTTGGCATTTTCTGTTTGATTTCTCACTCATGCTACACAATCCTTCTCCAAGATGCGTCTCAAATTTTGGACTTTACTATTTGAAAGTTGTTAAGCCGAGGTCCATATAAGATTTGAGAGGGATGGTCGCTAAAAGCCAATTTCTGATTTCACTATTTCTGTCATTGATACTATTACTATTCACACATTGTCTTTGCTCATTACTGAAACTATCCTTGTTTTACTTAATCAGTTAATGATATCAGTTGATTCTACCCCAGTACCATCTGTGGAATCTACCTGCTCCTTAAAAAAGGCAATAGATGTTGCCATTCCCAATGAGATATAACAATAAAACCTATCCTTTTCTTTTTTTGAACCCTAAAAATGTAGCAATGTCAGTTCCTATTGGATGTAATCCTTGGTAACATCCCTCTTCATGCATTTAAATAATTGGAAATTTGCAAATCCAATTTGCAGGGATTTACTTAAGCTCTTCCAAATTCCCCTCCAAATAATTTTAAATAAAACATCAAAAAACAATTCTGAAGTGGCAGAATCCATAAAAGAAGGGGATGAAATAATTTTTTCCCAATTTGTCATGCTAGGTGAGAATGGAGCACAGTCCAACCTAGGAAATGCCACAGCAAACCAGCAGCAGGCCTTCAAGGCAACTGAATCTGCAGTAGTGGCTTTCACAACTTCTAGTCCACATATGGTAAGGGAGTCACACAACTGGTCAAAAGGATATTACAGGAGTCCCTTTGCTGGTATTATGTGTAAGACTCTGCTATGTTACCCATATACATATCTGGGTTAGAGTTACCCATATACATATCTGGGTTAGAGTCCTGGGTGGTCCTGTATCCAATCCCAGGGTGAAGAAGAATACTAGAACACCAGAACTTGTAGTGGCAGAGGAGGTAAGAACAGAGAGGAGTGCTTATAAAGACTCATATGCCAAGGCACTGATCAACTGAGTAGAAAACACACCTCTCCTTAAATCATATACCTAGAAAGACCTGAAAATGTACACACCTTTAGAACTCACTCTCCAAACGATTACACAAAAACTTCAAGCTTGGGACAGGGCCTCTCTACTCTGAAAGCCCAACTTTAACATAAAGTTAAAAATCAAGAAATAGGCTAGGAAATGAACAAACAACAAGAAAAAAAAAGAACTTGAATGTAGAAAGTTACTCTGGTGATAGGGAAAATAAAAAGTCAAACTCAAAAGAAGGCAACAGAGTTAAATCTGATACATCCAAGTCTCAAAGAAAAATGTGAATTGGTCTCAGGTCCAAATAAGACTTCTGGAAGAGCTCAAAATGAATTTTAAAAACAAACAGAGGTAATGGAAGAAGTGAGACTGATGCAAGGAAATCATGAAAAAAGAGTCAAAAGAGGAATAAAAGATGCACAAAAATATTGAAGAAAATATAGAATAGGCCGAATCATAAAAGAAACATAAAGAAAAGAATTATTTAAAAAGCAGAATTGGCAAAATGGAAAAAGATATACACAAATTCACTGAAGAAAATAATTCTTAAAAAATAGAATTGGGCATATGAAAGCGAATGACTCCATCAGATATCAAAAAACAATAAAAACAATATCCAGTGAATGAAAAAATAGAAGAAAATGGGAAACATATCATTAGAATCCACTGACCTACAGATTGGCTAAGATGACAGGAACAAATAATGATGAATGTTGGAGAGGATGTGGGAAAACTGGGACACTAATACATTGTTGGTGGAGCTATGAAAGAATCTGGCCATTCTGAAGAGCAACTTGGAACTGTGCCCAAAAAGTTATCAAACTGTGCATACCCTTTGATCCAGCAGTGCTACTACTGGGCTTATATCCCAAAGAAATACTAAAGAGGGGAAAGGGACCTGTATGCGCCAAAATGTTTGTGGCAGCCCTTTTTGTAGTGGCTAGAAACTGGAAGATGAATGGATGTCCATCAATTGGAGAATGGTTGGGTAAATTATGGTATATGAAGGTTATGGAGTATTATTGCTCCGTAAGAAATGACCAGCAGGATGAATTCAGAAAGCTTTGGAAAGACTTACATCAAATAATGCTGAATGAAATGAACAGAACCAGAAGATCGCTGTATACTTCAACAACAATGCTGTATGAAGAGGTATTCTGATGCAAGTGGAAATCTTCAACATAAAGAAGAGCCAACTCACTTCCAGCTGATCAATGATGGACAGAAACAACTACACCCAGAGAAGGAACACTGGGAAGTGAATGTAAATTGTTAGCACTACTGTCTATCTACCCATGTTACTTATATCTTCGGAATCTAATACTTAATGGCAAGAAGAAAATTGTATCTAGGTTATACTGTAACACATGTAAAATGTATGGGATTGCTTGTCATCTAGAGGAGGGAGTAGAGGGAAGGAGGGGAAAATTTAGAAAAATGAATACAAGGGATAATGTTATAAAAATTACTCATGCATATATACTGTCAAAAAATTTTTATAATTATAAAACAAAAAAAAAGAATTAAAAAAAGAATTCACTGACCTAGAAAAATAGATCAAGAAGAGATAATTTATGAATTATTGGACTATCTGAAATCCATGATACAAAACATATTTAAGGCCCAAGAAATCATCTTTTAAGAAATTATCAAGCAAAACTACCTTGATAATCTAAGTCCGGAGGGAAATTAGAAACAAACAAAAAAAAAATCCCTCAATGTTCTCCCAGGAATATTATAATTAAATTCCATAACTCTCAGGTCAAAGAGAAAATATTACAAGCATTCAGAAAGAAACAATTCAAATATCATGAATCCACAATCTGGATAGGACAAGATTTAGCAACTTCTACATTAAGCAGTTAAGGACAATAGAGCTTGAATTACGACATTCGAGAAAGCAAAGAAGTTAGGATTACAAAAATAAATCACCTTCCCATTAAAATGGGGTATAATCATTAAGGAAGAAAAAATGAATTTTTAATGTGAGAGACATTTCAAACATTCCTTACAAAAAGGTCGGATTGAATACAAAATTTGGCTTTCAAATAGAAGATTCAAGAGAAACATTAAAAAGAGACGCAGGAAAAAGAAATTATAAGGGATTCAATAAAGTTAAACTGTTTGCATTTCTACATAAAAAAGCCTTTACTTGTAATTCTTAAGAACTTTCTCATTATTAGGGCAATTAAAAGGAATATACCTAGACAGAGATCACAGATGTGAGTTGAATATGATGGAATAATATCTAAAAAATAAAATTAAGGGGTAAGAAAGAGGAGAAAGGGAAATGAAAAAGTAAAATAGTGCAAATAAGGTGCCTCACATAAAAGAGAAACAAAAGAACTATCACAGTGAAGTTAAAGATGGGAAAATAGGGGTAAGGAAGTGCTTGAATTTACTTTCATCAGAAGTGGCTCACAAAAAAAAAAATAGCATCTCTACTCAATTGACTATAGAAATCTACTCAACATATAGGCAAGTAAGTGGGGAAGAAAATAAGAGAAAGTAGGAACTGATAGCAGGGAGGGCTTGTTGGGGGAGGTGGTAGTCAAAAGCAAAATTTTTTTTAAGAATGGACAGTGTGAAAGGAGGGAGAGAAAGAGTGGGATAAGCAAGGAAATAAGAAAAAGGAGGAAAATATACCAGAAATCATAACTATGAAAAATAATTAAAGCAAGTTTCTCTGAAAAAGGCTTCATTTGAAAAATGATCATTGTCAAGGGATATGAATAAGAAGTTTTCAAAGTAATCACAGCTATTTATAGTCATATAAAAATTCTCTAAATCACTTTTGATTAGAAAAATGCAAATTAAAACAAGTCTGAACTATCCCCTCACACCTATGAGATTGGCTAATATGACAGAAAAGGGAAATGACAAATGTTGGAGAAGATGTGGGAAAAATCAAGCAGTAACATATTGTTGGTGGAGTTGTGAACCCTTTCAACCATTATGGAGAGCAATTTAAGATTATTCCCAAAGGGCTATAAAACCACACTTATCCTTTGACCCAACAATATCACCACTAGCTCTACATTTCAGAGACAAAAAACAAAACAAACAAACAAACAAACAAACAAAAAAAAAAAAAAAAAAAAAAAGGAAAATAACCTACTTGGACAAAAATGTTTCTAGCAGCTCTTTTTTGTGGTGGCAAAGAATTAGAAATGGAGGGGATGCCCATCTATTGGGAACAGCTAATAAGCTATGACACATGTGACAGAATATTCATGTGCTATAAAAATTGGTGAGCAAGATGTTTTCAGAAAAATTTGCAAAGCCTTACATGAATTGTGCAAACTGTAATTAGCAGAAACAGGAGAACATTGTACACAGTAACAGCAATAGTGCATGATGAGCAATTAGGAGTAACTTAGCTCTTCTCAGCAATACAATGATTCAAGGCAATTTCGAAGAATTTATGATGAAAATTGGTATCCATCTCCAGGGAAAAAACTAATAGAGTTTGAATGCATATAGAAACATACTTTTTAAATGTTTCTTTATATTACTTGGAGCTTTAGGAGGGTATTGGAGTATCTGCATTTTCTTTCACAAAATAATATTGATTTTTTCATAATTGTGCATATATAGCTTATATCAAGTTACTTGCCTTCTCAATAATAGGGGATGATAGAAAGAGAGGTAGAAAATTTGGAGCTCAAACATTTCAAAATGAATGTTAAAAATAGATTTTTATAAATGTAATTGGAAAAAAATGTTAAATATACATATGCATGTGTATATATGTATATATTATATATAATCCAATATAAAAATCTTATATGTAAGATAGTATACTAGATTCTGGGAAGGAAAGAATGAAAAAAGAGATTTATTGCTCCCCTCAGAAAATTTATAATCTAACAAGAGATACTGAGGCATGCTAATGGCCATAATACAAGGCAGAAATTGAGGACTTTCAAGTATTCCTAATGGAAACACCAGAGCTGAGTAGAAAATTTGACTTTCAAATACAAGACACAAGAGAAGTATAAAAAGACATGTCTCTAGACATTGATTTCACTGAACTAATTCATATAATAGAGCTTTGTGCCCAGTCCTGGAATTGAGAGACACTGTTAAAAGGTTCCCAATTATTTCTTGCCCTTTGAAAACACAGAAAATCTCCTTTCAAACTCTGGATAGACATATATCACAACTAAAACTTTGTTTGAATGTTTATATTTTTTGCTTGCTATCCTGGATCTTTCTTCCTATTGTTTGGACTTTATTAAATTGAAACTAGGTTGAGGCTTCAACTTCCTACCAACCAGAATGGTTAGGATTAATTGTGTCTTAGTTGCTTGCCATTTGGTGTTGGAATTGCTAATGAATTCATTAACTGAGTCTGACTTCCAGAGTAAAGAATGTTCCCAATTTTGCCTATGTGAATTCAGACTATGGTTCACTCCTCAATCCACATACAGAGAGACTACAAAGCAGGCTGCAATGACCACTACTTAACAGAATTCCCAGCAACCTTTCAGACAAGTTCTCTTCTTACAAAGCAACATTACCAAGACCTCGAATGAGTTCCAGAAGCTTGTCAACTTGACAGAAGCAGATTTTTCACAGAACAATGTCACAAATACACTGAAAGTGGAGCTGGCAAATCTCACTCAGTTCACTAGCTTCAATCTGGAGGAAAATCGGATCACAGAGATAAATGACTACTGTCTGTGGGACCTTAGCAAACTGCAAGAACTCTACATAAACTATAACCAGATCGGCATCATTTTTAACTAATGCCTTTCAGGGCTCAAGAATCTTCTGAAACTCTATCTCAATTTTAACAAAGTGAAAGGGATTGATAGTCACTGATTTGATTCTATAGCTAAACTGAAAATTTTGATGATCATGGAAAATTCAGGGATTGGCATATTTGATACCAATTTTAATTCCCTTTCAAATTGATGCAGATTAGTTTTGGCAGGAATGCTATCTCACCAACATACCGGGTACTGCCTTTGTGTTCTTGGACAGTTTCAAGAGTCTTTCTTTTTATGACAATAAATTGATCACTGTCCTTACTCAACCTGCATTTCAGAAAGTTACAAACTTGAAATTCCTAGATTTCAACAAAAATCCAGTTCACAAAATTCAAGAAGGGAACTTTGGTAATATACCAAGGTTAAAAAGACTTGATGGGGGAACTGATATTAGTGGATCGCTATGTCCTGGACAATTTGCCTGAACCTACAAAATTTGAAGCCCAAGTCATCACCTTATATTTCCCATAGTGAATTTCATAGTATCTCTGTACTTCAAAGACTGATCTTCAAGAGCACTGCCCTGAATGTTGGTTAGTAAAAGACAATGGAATCTCTTACTGTCTGTGGGAGAATATCATTCTCAACAATCTTCTGAGGCTCAACTGTGTCATTCACTGAGTTAATTCCAAGAAAACCAGGATGCAATTTCTGATTTTTTTTTCTGTGATACCATTTGAATAAAGGGGCAACAGGCAAAGGAAGTTTTAATTTAAGATGAATTCACTTTTAATTCAAGTTAACAGTGCCTCTTTATGATTACTCATGAAACATTTCCAAATCTTTTGAATGTGAATATTGACATGATGGTATTTCTAGAATGTTGAACCATGCAGAACCCGAGCACAAAATATACTGAGTAATATAGCTTAGAAATAAAATAACAGTGAAAACTCTTCCATACAAGTACAAGCTAAGCAATGACTACATTTTGAAAATTACTAGTGTACAGATAGAATGTTCAGGGAGATACGCTTGTGTTTCTCAAAATATAGAAGGGAAAGATTAAGTAGCTACAATAAGAGTCAAGGGAATCCTTTTGGATAGTACTTAGGTACTGAAAATCTATGGTGAACAGACAGACTCTTATTTCACATTAGTTTCCTTGCAGGTTAATTTTGATATCATGATTTCAAACTTAAAATGGACTTCTGTCACTATGAAAATCAATAACCCTCATATCACACACACTGTCAGGGTCCCACTTGATGTCCATGAATATAAAATCAATGGATAGGTGTAGATGTGTCAAATTGTATTCATGGACATCAAATGGGACCCTGGCAGTGCTAGTACTTGTGTTAAACTTAATAATTCTGTTCTAATTACAGTGCTCAGTAAAATTATGCAAAATATGTTGGGATTCCCTTTTGATTCTACCAATAGTATGGCCCTCCCATACTCCCTTTTTTTTTTTTAAGCCATCAGTAGATAGTGCAGTAGAGAAAAGGCTTTTTGAACAAAATACATTACTCATTCCTAATTAAAAAATAAACACTAGGGGGCGGAGCCAAGATGGCGGAGAAGAAACACACGACTCAGTGAACGTCCTCACTCCCTCACAACCAATTAGATAAATTAAGTCTCAAAATTAGCTCAGGACTGATAGATACCACAAGGACTGGAAGCACGACTTACCAGCTGAAGAGAATCTGGAGTTTCAACAGGAAAGGTCAGTTCTCGGGGGAGGAATAAGAAAGACCAGCACAGACGGTGGGGTAGGGGCACACTGCGCCCATTGCGCTGGGAGGGGCTCTGGGATCAGAGAAGCCACTGAGGTAAAGGAATCTGGCACAGGCTGTTAGCTCTTCTCTGCTAATTATTTAGCAGTTCAGAAGAGAAAGCCAAAATATTTTAAAACTCAGATTGGATTTTCCCCGGACCCTGGGGGTGACTCAGGCACAGATCTCGGCACCAGGGGGTGTGGCCTCAGCTACCTCCTGAGAATAGTTAAGAGACTGACAAGTGGGTGGATACGGCCCAAGGCAACACACACTGCCTAGCTTAGCTGGAGGGAGTGGAACTCAGCTCCAGGAAGTCCCAGAGAAGCGGAACCTTTGAACTAGGGACCGCGGTTTCTGGCAGACACTTCCAGTTTGAGCGTAGGGGCTTCTTACGTCACCTGCTGCAGACACCCACTCCCCACCCGGACACATAGGCTGGGCTTCTTGCTGTCTTCACTATTCTACGCCCTCGAAGCACAGTAGTGCTAATCACCTCTGAGGCACTCCCAGGGAGAGGGTGGGGAACTCTCTCCCAGAGCTCTCTCTTAGCTCAGGCTCAGGAGCCGCTGCATCCATCCGGTCTGGGAGGAAGCTGGTAAAGAAGTAAATAATTTCCTACCCCAGAGACAGACCCCAAAAGATTTTTTTTAAGTATGAGCAAAAAAGCTAGAAAAACCATAGATTCCTTCTATACAGAGAAAGAGCGGGTGTCCAACCCCGAGGAAGTTGACAGCAGAGAATCAGATAACAACCTAAAGGGGAACGATTCCTGCCCCCCATCACATAACTCTCTCCTAGAAGAAGCTCTTAAAAAATTGAGGGAGATCGAAGAAAAATGGGGAAAAGAAAGGGAAGTTATGATAGAGAATAACAATGTCCTGAAATTGGAGTTGGAAAAAATAAAGAATTCACAGGAGATGCAGGGAAACAAAATTAGTGAATTAGAAAAGGTTAAAAAAACACAGGAAAGTAGGATTTCTGAATTGGAAAAGATAAAAAAGTCTCAAGAAAATAGAATTTCTGAATTGGAAAAAGAAAATAATTCTCAAAAAAAAAAAATTAGGGAAATGGAAAAAAACTCAATAGAGCAAAATAATTCATTTAAAAACGAAATTGGGCATTTACAAAAAGAACTAAAAACTGTGAAAGAAGAAAATAACTCCTTAAAAGTCAGGATGGAACAAATAGAAATGAATGATTCACAGAGAACCCAAGAATCAGTCAAACAAAACAAAAAAAATGAGAAGCTGGAGAACAACGTCAAATACTTACTGGGAAAATCTATAGACCTGGAAAATAGATCTAGGAGAGATAATCTGCGGATTATTGGACTTCCAGAAAACTATGACCAAAAAAAGAGCCTAGATTCTATTTTACAGGAAATTATCAAAGAGAACTGTCCAGAGATAATAGAAACAGTAGGGAAAGTAGATGTGGAAAGAATTCATCGAACTCCTTCTGAAATAGACCCTAAAAAAAGAACACCACGGAATATTGTGGCTAAGCTGCAGAATTACCACACAAAGGAGAAAATCCTGCAAGCAGCTAGAAAAAAACAATTTAAATACCAAGGTGCCACAATAAGGGTCACCCAAGATCTGGCTGCCTCCACATTAAAAGATAGAAGGGCCTGGAACCTGATATTCCGAAAGGCAAAAGATCAAGGACTGCAACCAAGAATGAACTATCCAGCTAAGTTTAGCATCTTTTTCCATGGAAGAAGATGGTCATTCAATGAAACAGAGGAATTCTATATGTTTCTAAGAAAAAAACCAGACTTAAACAAAAAATTTGATCTACATCCACAAGACTGAAGAGAAACAGAAAAAGGTACACAGAACCCTTGAGAACTGTAACTCTGTTGTGGGTATATAAAAAATACTCAAGGATAATTTGATTTTACTGATATAAAAGAAAAAAAGGGGGGTGTGGTAAAGGGAAGGAGGTCGGTTCAGAAAAAGGGGAAGGAGTGATAAAAAGAGGGAAACTACATCCCAGGAAGAGACATAGAAAATACACCATATCTGAGGGAACTTAGTGAGGGGGAGAATCATTGTGTGAATCTTACTCTCATCAGAAGAGGCTCAAAGAGTAAATAATTAACATATTTGTTTTTCAGAGAATTTTCTCTCACCTCATTAAAAGGGGGGAGAGGAAAAGGGGAAAGGAAAAGGAGAATAAGTGAAGGGACTTGGAGGGAGGGGGGAGGGATCCTAAAAAAAAAAAAAAAAAAAGAGGGAGGGTTGCGTGTCACAAGGGGGGTCTGTAAATTAAATATCGGGGAGGGGGATCAGGGGGGTCAAGGGAAAAAAGTATAATCTGGGGATAATACGATGGCAGGAAATACAGAATTAGTAATTTTAACTGTAAATGTAAATGGGATGAACGATCCCATCAAACGGAGACGGATAGCAGATTGGATCAAAAAGCAGAACCCTACAATATGTTGTCTACAGGAAACACACTTAAAGCAGGGAGATACATACAGAGTAAAGGTAAAAGGTTGTAACAGAGCTTATTATGCTTCAGGTAAAGCCAAAAAAGCAGGGGTAGCTATCCTTATCTCAGATCAAGCAAAAGCAGAAGTAGATCTCGTTAAAAAAGATAAGGAAGGAAACTATATCCTGCTGAAAGGTAGCATAAATAATGAAGCCATATTAATACTAAACATATATGCACCAAGTGGTATAGCATCTAACTTTCTAAAGGAAAAGTTAAGAGAACTGCAAGAAGAAATAGACAGTAAAACTATAATAGTGGGAGATCTCAACCTTGCACTCTCAGATTTAGACAAATCAAACCACAAAACAAACAAGAAAGAAATTAAAAAAGTAAATAGAACATTAGAAAAACTAGGTATGATAGACCTTTGGAGAAAACTGAATGGCAATAGGAAGGAATATACTTTCTTCTCAGCAGTTCATGGATCCTATACAAAAATTGACCATATATTAGGACATAAAGATCTCAAAATTAAATGTAGGAAGGCAGAAATAATAAATGCCTTCTTCTCAGATCACAATGCAATAAAAGCTACATTCAGTAAAAAGTTAGGGGTAAATAGACCAAAAAGTAATTGGAAACTGAATAATCTCATCTTAAAGAATGACTGGGTGAAAGAGCAAATTATAGAAACAATTAACAATTTCACCCAAGATAATGATAATGATGAGACATCATATCAAAATCTTTGGGATGCAGCTAAAGCAGTAATAAGGGGAAATTTTATATCTTTAGAGGCTTATTTGAAGAAAATTGAGAAAGAGAAGATTAACGAATTGGGCTTACAACTTAAAAGGCTAGAAAAAGACCAAATTATAAACCCCCAACCAAAAATTAAACTCGAAATACAAAAATTAAAAGGAGAAATCAATAAAATTGAAAGTAAAAAAACTATTGAATTAATAAATAAAACCAAGAGTTGGTTTTATGAAAAAGCCAATAAAATAGATAAACCTTTGGTAAATTTGATCAAAAAAAAGAAAGAGGAAAATCAAATTGATAGTCTTACAAATGAAAAGGGGGATCTTTCCACCAATGAAGAGGAAATTAGAGAAATAATAAGGAGTTACTTTGCCCAACTTTATGCCAATAAATTTGATAACTTAAGTGAAATGGATGACTTCCTCCAAAAATATAGGCTCCCTAGATTAACAGAGGAGGAGATAAATTGCTTAAATAGTCCCATTTCAGAAAAAGAAATAGAACAAGCTATTAATCAACTCCCCAGGAAAAAATCCCCAGGGCCAGATGGATTCACATGTGAATTCTACCAAACATTTAAAGAACAATTAGCCCCAATGTTATATAAATTATTTGAAAAAATAGGGGATGAAGGAGTCCTACCAAACTCCTTTTATGACACAGACATGGTACTGATACCTAAACCTGGTAGATCGAAAACTGAGAAAGAAAATTATAGACCAATCTCCTTAATGAATATTGATGCTAAAATCTTAAATAAGATATTAGCAAAAAGACTTCAGAAAATCATCTCCAAGATAATACACTATGATCAAGTAGGATTTATTCCAGGAATGCAGGGCTGGTTTAATATTAGGAAAACTATTAATATAATTGACCATATTAATAATCAAATTAATAAGAACCATATGATCATCTCAATAGATGCAGAAAAAGCATTTGACACAATCCAACATCCATTCCTACTAAAAACTCTTGAGAGTATAGGAATAAATGGATTATTCCTTAGAATAATCAGGAGTATATATTTAAGACCGTCAGTAAGCATAATATGCAATAGAAATAAACTGCAACCTTTCCCAGTAAGATCAGGAGTGAAACAAGGTTGCCCACTATCACCATTACTATTCAATATAGTACTAGAAACGCTAGCCTCGGCAATAAGAGCCGAGAAAGAGATTCAAGGAATTAGAGTAGGAAATGAGGAAATCAAACTATCACTTTTTGCAGATGACATGATGGTATACTTAGAGAACCCCAAAGACTCTGCTAAAAAGCTACTAGAAATAATTCAAAATTTCAGCAAAGTGGCAGGATACAAAATAAATCCACATAAATCCTCGGCATTTTTATATATCACTAACAAAATGCAACAGCAAGAGATACAAAGAGAAATTCCATTCCAAACAAATGTTGAGAGTATAAAATATTTGGGAATCCATCTACCAAAGAAAAGTCAGGAATTATATGAGAAAAATTACAAAACACTTGCCACAAAAATAAAATCAGATTTAAATAATTGGAAAGACATTCAGTGCTCTTGGATAGGCCGAGCGAATATAATAAAGATGACAATACTCCCCAAACTAATCTATTTATTTAGTGCTATACCAATCAGACTCCCAAGAAACTATTTTAATGACCTAGAAAAAATAACAACAAAATTCATATGGAAGAATAAAAGGTCAAGAATTGCAAGGGAACTAATGAAAAAAAACTCAGAGGAAGGTGGTCTAAGTGTACCTGATCTAAAGCTATATTATATAGCAGCAGTCACCAAAACCATTTGGTATTGGCTACGAAATAGACCGGTAGATCAGTGGAACAGATTAGATACAAAGGACAAAAAAGGGTACATCTATAGCAATCTAATCTTTGACAAACCCAAAGATTCCAACATTAGGGATAAAAATTCATTATTCGGAAAAAACTGTTGGGAAAACTGGAAATTAGTATGGTAGAAATTAGATATGGATCCACACTTAACACCATATACCAAGATAAGATCAAAATGGGTCCATGATTTAGGCATAAAGAGGGAGATAATAAATAGATTAGAGGAACAGAGGATAATCTACCTCTCAGACTTGTGGAGGAGGAAGGAATTTATGACCAGAGGAGAACTAGAGATCATTATTGATCACAAAATAGAAGATTTTGATTACATCAAACTAAAAAGTTTCTGTACAAATAATACTAATGCAAACAAGATTAGAAGGGAAGTAACAAATTGGGAAAATATTTTTAAAAACAAAGGTTCTGACAAAGGTCTCATTTCCAAAATATATAGAGAACTGACCCTAATTTATAAGAAACCGAACCATTCTCCAATTGATAAATGGTCAAAGGATATGAACAGACAATTCTCAGAGGAAGAAATTGAAACTATATCCACTCACATGAAAGAGTGTTCCAAATCACTACTGATCAGAGAAATGCAAATTAAGACCACTCTGAGATACCACTACACACCTGTCAGATTGGCTAAGATGACAGGAACAAATAATGACAAATGTTGGAGGGGATGTGGGGAAACTGGGACACTAATACATTGCTGGTGGAGTTGTGAAAGAATCCAGCCATTCTGGAGAGCAATCTGGAATTATGCCCAAAAAGTTATCAAACTGTGCATACCCTTTGACCCAGCAGCGCTACTACTGGGATTATATCCCAAAGAAATACTAAAGAGCGGAAAGAGACATATATGTGCCAAAATGTTTGTGGCAGCTCTTTTTGTTGTAGCTAGAAACTGGAGGATGAATGGATGTCCATCAGTTGGAGAATGGTTGGGTAAATTGTGGTATATGAAGGTTATGGAATATTATTGCTCGGTAAGAAATGACCAGCAGGAGGAATATAGAGAGGCCTGGAGAGACTTAAATCAACTGATGCTGAGTGAAATGAGCAGAACCAGAAGATCACTGTACACTTCAACAACAATACTGTATGAGGATGTATTCTGATGGAAGTGGAAATCTTCAACATAAAGAAGATCCAACTCACTTCCAGTTGATCAATGATGGACAGAGGTAGCTGCACCCAGAGAAGAAACACTGGGAGGGGAATGAAAATTGTTAGCACTAATATCTGTCTGCCCAGGTTGCATGTACCTTCGGATTCTAATGTTTATTGTGCAACAAGAAAATGATATTCGCACACATGTATTGTACCTAGACTATATTGTAACACATGTAAAATGTATGGTATTGCCTGTCGTCGGGGGGAGGGAATAGAGGGAGGGGGGGTAAATTGGAAAAATGAATACAAGGGATAATATTATAAAATATATATATATATATATATATAATAAAAAAAATAAAAAAAAAATAAACACTAGAAAGCATAGAAATAAAGAGAGCTTTACTTTAAATAATACATAGTACTTATTTTAAACCATCAGCAAGCATTATCTATAATGAAGATAAGCTAGAAATCTTATCAATAAAATCATGAGTGAAGCGAGAGTGTCCATTATTAATATTATTATTCTACATTTTTCTGGAAATATGAGCTATAACAATAAGATGAAAAAAAGAATTTGAAGCAATTAAAATAGGCAATGAGAAAACTAAGTTAACATTCTTTTTTTATTAATTTTATAATTATAAAAAAAATTTTGACAGTACATATGCATGAATAATTTTTTATAACATTATCCCTTGTATTCATTTTTCCAAATTTTCCCCTTCCTCCCTCTACTCCCTCCCCTAGATGTGTGTATGTGTATGTGTGTAAATCCAATTTTCTTGTTGCACGTTAAGAATTGGATTCCGAAGGTATAAGTAACCTGGGTAGATAGAGTAGTGCTAACAATTTACATTCACTTCCCAGTGTTCCTTCTCTGGGTGTAATTGTTTCTGTCCATCATTGATCAACTGGAAGTGAGTTGGATCTTCTTTATGTTGAAGATATCCACTTCCATCAGAATATATCTTCATACAGTATTGTTGTTGAAGTGTATAGTGATCTTCTGGTCCTGCTCATTTCACTCAGCATCAGTTGATGTAAGTCTCTCCAAACCTCTCTGTATTCCTCCTGTTGGTCATTTCTTGCAGAACAATAATATTCCATAACTTTCATATACCATAATTTACCCAATCATTCTCCAATTGATGGGTATCCATTCATTTTCCAGTTTCTATCCACTACAAAAAGGGCTGCCACAAACATTTTGGCACATACAGGTCCCTTTGCCTTCTTTAGTATTTCTTTGGGATATAAGCCCAGTAGTAGCACTGCTGGATCAAAGGGTATGCACAGTTTGATAACTTTTTGGGCACAGTTCTAAATTGCTCTCCAGAATGGTCGGATTCTTTCACAACTCTACCATCAATGCATCAGTGTCCCAGTTTTCCCACATCCTCTCCAACATTCATCATTATTTGTTCCTGTCATCTTAGCTAATCTGACAGGTATGTAGTGGTATCTCAGAGTTGTCTTAATTTGCATTTCTCTGACCAGTAGTGATTTGGAACACTCTTTCATATGAGTGGATATAGTTTCAATTTCATCATCTGAGAATTGTCTGTTCATATCCTTTGACCATTTATCAATTGGAGAATGGTTTGATTTCTTATAAATTAGGGTCAGTTCTCTATATATTTTGGAAATGAGGCCTTTATTGGAACCTTTAACTGTAAAGATTTTTTTCCCAATTTGTTACTTCCCTTCTAATCTTGTTTGCATTAGTTTTGTTTGTACAAAAGCTTTTTTAATTTGATGTAATCAAAATCTTCTATTTTGTGATCAATAATGATCTCTGGTTCTCCTCTGGTCATAAATTCCTTCCTCCTCCACAGGTCTGAGAGGTAGACTATCCTCTGTTCCTCTCATCTATTTATGATCTCATTCTTTATGCCTAAATCATGGACCCATTTTGATCTTATCTTGGTATATGGTGTTAAGTGTGGGTCCATATCTAATTTCTGCCATACTAATTTCCAGTTTTCCCAACAGATTTTTTCAAATACTAAATTTTTATCCCTAATGTTGGTATCTTTGGGTTTGTCAAACACTAGATTGCTATAGTTGTACCCTTTCTTGTCCTTTGTACCTACTCTGTTCCACTGATCAACTGGTCTATTTTTTAGCCAATACCAAGTGGTTTTGGTGACTACTGCTAAGTTAACATTCTTAACACATGACATGATTTTCTAGAAATGTCAGCAAGTTGAAGGAATTAGAATAAGCAATGAGAAACTACAGTAACATTTTTGCAGATGATATGAAGAAACTAAGCTAAGGTTCTATGCAGATAATTATAAAATCAGCTTAAAACTTAATTGAAATAATTAACAACTTCAACAAAATTGCACAATATAAAATCAACGTTTATAAATCAATAAAGCAATTAGGATTAAGTGACTTGCCCACTGCTAATGTGTTAAGTGTTTGAGGCCAAATTTGAACTCAGGTCTTCCTAATTCCAGGGCTGGTATTTGATCCAATGCACTATCTAGCTGCCTCAATATTGTTAAATATTACTAACAAAATCTAGCAGGAAAAAATATAAAGAAAAATTCCATTTAAACTACAAACAATATAAAATACTTGGAAGTCTACCTTCCAAGACAAACCTAGGAACCATATGAACACAATTACAAAACACTTCATACAAATAAAGTAAAATCTAAATAATTAGGAAAGCATTAATTGTTCAAAGCAGGTTGAGCCAATATAATAAAAATATAGTGAAAAAAACTAAATTAATTTAATTATTCAGTTGCTTATCCATCATTTTTAAAAAGGACCAATGGCATCACATTGTGATATCTTGACTTGAATATGAATTGGATTTGAGTGAAGCAGACTTGTATAGTCATCAGCCTCAAGAAAGTCAAGTGGTAAGACAAAAAACAAGATGATTAGCAAAAGCTCCTGTTGCAGTTTATACAGTGTAGTAGATAAAGCATTTGGCCTAGGTGTTAAAAAGAATCACCTTCCTGAGTTTAAATCTAACATCTGTCAGGTCTGTATCACTGGGCAAGTCATTTAACTCTGTTTTCCTCAGTTTTTCATTTGTAAAATGAGCTAGAGAAGGAGATGGAATATCACGCTATGATCTTTGCAAAGAAAAGGTCAATTGGGTCATGATGAGCCAGACATGATTGAACAAAATAATTGGAGAAATATTAAATACTCAAAAATAGGCCAAACCAGTATAATAAAAAATGATAATTCTAGAATACAAGCCATTCCCCAATTGATAAATGGTCAAAGGGTATGACCAAGCAACTTTAGATGAAGAAAGTCATTTCTAGTCATATAAAACATGCTCTAAATCACTAGATTAGAGAAATGTAAATTAAGATAACTCTGAGGTACCACTACACATCTCTCAGATTGGTTAAGGTTACTGGAAAATATAATGATAAATATTGGAGAGGGTATGGGAAAACTGGGACACTAATACATTATAAGTAGAGTTGTGAACTAATTCAGCCATTCTGGAACTGTGCCCAGAGGGCTATCAAACTGTGCATATATTTTGATCCAGCAGTGTCTCTATTGGGTCTGTATTTCAAAGAAAATATTAAAAAGGGAAAAGAACACACATGTACAAAAATGTTTGTAGCAGCCTTTTTTGTAGTGACAAAGAGTTGGAAAGTGAGTAGATCCCCATCAACTGGGGAATGGCTGAATAAAATATGGTCTATGAATATAATGGAATATTATTCTGTAGAAATTATCAACAGGATGATTTTAGAGAGGTCTCAAGAAACTTACATGAACTGATGCTAAGTGAACCAGGAGAACATCATTCATGGCAATGGATGATTAGTTTTGATGGACATGACTCTCATCAACAATAAGATGATTCAGGCCAATTCCAATGATCTTGTGATGAAGAAAGCCATTGTCACCCAGAAAGAGGACAGCAGAAACAGAATGTATACCACAAGATAAGATTTTTACTCTTTTTGTTGTTGTTTGCTTGGTATTTGTTTTTTTTCTCATTTTTTTCCCTTTTTTACCTGATTTTTCTTGTGCATCATGATACTTGTGGAAATATGTATAGAAGAATTGTACATGTGTAACATATATTGGATCACTTGCCATCTAGGAAAGGATGTGGGGGAAAGGGAGGGAAAAATTAGAACACAATGTTTTGTAAGGGGGAATGTTGAAAATTACCCATGTATATATTTTGAAATTAAAAAGTTTTCATCAAAAAAAAAAACAGAAAAGAAAATGATCAGCAGGATGATTTCATAAAGGGTTGAGTGACTTGCATGCATTCATGCTAAGTGATGTAAGTAGAACCAAGAGAACATTGTACACAGCAACAAGAAGATTATGATTATCAAATCTGATAGACTTGGCTCTTTTCAGCAATGACATAATTCAGGCTAATTACAATAGACTTGTGATGGAGAGAGCCGTCTGCATCCAGAAAGAGGAATATGGGAACTGAATGTCTATCACAACATAGTATTTTCACCTTTTTTTGTTGTTTTTCTTTGTTTTTTTTTTCTTTTTTGTTTTTCTTTTTGATCTGATTTTTCTTGGGCAACATAATATATGTGGAAATATGTTTATAAGAATTGTACATGTTTAACCTATATCAGATTATTTGCTGTCTGGGGAATGGGGGAGTGGAAGAAAGGGAGAAAAATTTGGAACACAAGGTTTTGCAAGAGTGAATGTTTATAATTATTTTTGCATGTGTTTTTAAAATGAAAAGATATTATTAAAAAGATAATTCTACCTAACTTTATTCAGTGTAATACCAATCAGATTTTTTTAAATTGTAGAGCTAGAAAAAAATTATAACAAGATGAACTGAAGAGCAAAAGCTGAAGAGTATCAAGGGAATTAGTGGGAAAAAAATGTGAAGGAAAGTTGCTTAACAATACTATATCTTGAAGTGTATTATATAATGGTAGTCATCAGAATATTCTGGTATTGGCTAAAAAATAGAGTGGTGGATAAGCAGATAGATCATTAGGTACACAGTAATAAATCACCATAGTAATCTAAATGTTTGACAAACCCAAAGATACAAGATTTGTGGACAAGAAATCGCTCTCTGACAAAATTGCTGCAAAAATTGGAAACCATAAACTGGAGACAGGACAGCATTTCTCACTGTGTATCAACATAAGGTCAAAAAGAATAGATGATTTCAAATGAAGTATAATGTCACAAGCAAATTAGGGGAGTATGAAATATTTTACCAGTCAGATTTATGATTAAGGGATAAGTTTATGCCCTAAAAAGAGATAGAAATTCAAGATGCAAAAGGGACAATTTTGATTATATCAAATTTAAAAGCTTTTGCACAAATAAAACCAATGTAGCTAAGATTGGAAGGGGAAACGGAAACTAGAAGGGGAGGATTGCAACAAGTTTCTCTGATAAAATCATTTCTCAAATATATGGAAAATTGAGTCAAATTTATGAGTACATGAATCATTCCCTAGTTGATAAATGATCAGAGAACATGAACAGGAAGTTTTCAGAAGAAATCAAAACTATCATCATATGGGAAAATATTATAAAGCACAATTGATTAAAGAAATGCAAAATAACACAAGTCTGAGGTACCCCCTCATACCTATTAGATTGGCTAATATGGCAATAAAGGAAAATGACAAATACTGAAAAGGATGTGAGAAAATAAGGACACTAATACATTATTGGTGGAATAGTGAACTGATCCAACCATTCTGGAGAGCAATTTGGAAACTGCTCAAAGAGCTATAAAATTATGCATATTCTTTGATTCAGTGATATCATTACTAGTATGATTTCCAAAAGATTAAAGAAAAAGGAAAAATACATACTTAAACATAAATAATAATTCTACTAGCCCTTGTTGTGTAGGCAAATAATTGAAAATTGAGGGGATGCCCATTATTTGGGGAATAAATAAACAAATTGTGTTACATGGTTATGATGGGATACTCTTGAGCTACAAGAAATGTCAAGCAGGATGTTCTCAGAAAAACCTGTATTAGGTCAATTCCCCAAGAGCCTCCACAGCTGTGGATCATAACATCTGAAGGAGTTGCAAAGCAGACTTTGCTGACATAGGTGTTGTGCACTGGGAATGAGATAAATTGGAGGCAGAGGGAAGAGGAGAGAGGTCAGACAACATAACCACCTCTCAGTCAGAGAGGTCAGAGAACAGCAACTGCCTCTCAGTCTTCTTGTATCATCCTCTCACAAGAGGAGATCCATTCTGGGTTAGATCTCTAGCAGCCACTGTCAGATGGTTCCTGTGTATTCCAACAGCTCTCCCGTGTATTCCAACAAACCTGGAAAGACTCACATGAATTGATGCAAAGTGAAATAAGTAGAACCAGGAGAACATTGTCCACAGAAAGAACAATATTATGTGATAATCAAATTAATAGCCTAGCTATTCTCAGCAATACAGTGAGCCAAAGGAATTCTGAAAGATTTCTGATGAAAAAGACTGTCTACCTCCAGAGAAAGAACTGGCGGAATCTGGATACAGATTGAAACATTTTTAAAAATTTATTTATCTTGTAGGTTTGGGGGTCTTCATTTTATTTTGCTAAAAAGGAAATGTTTTGCATTATGCACATACATGTTTAATCTACATCAAATTGCTTGCCTGCTCAAAAGATGGAGAAGAGAAAGGAGAAAGAGAAAGAAATTGGAACTCAATTTTTTTTATGTGAATGTTAAAAGAAATTGTCTGTGTAATTGAGAAAAATATTCTTTTTTATTATATTTAGTAAACAGTTTTAAAAGAAAAATGCATGGTTGAATAACAAAGTAAAATAAAAATAAGAAAGGATTTTTCTACAATTACAGCTATTTCCTTTTAATAAAGTATTTTGTTATTCTATGACATGATAGGATATCATTAGTGACTGTGTTTCAGCAAAGTGCTTTCTTCTTAAGACTCCTTTAAAGTTCTACTCTAATATGTCATCATGGTAGAAAAGAGACTTTAAACTCACTAAGGCTTTCCTAGTAGAATAAAAAATCTCATAGGTTGCACCAAATTAAAAATACTCTGTGTATAAGTTTGGTAAATATTTCACTGTGTCTATTGCATTGAGTAAATTAGCTAAATTTATAGAAGCTCATCATCAAAAACACAGCAAGTCAATGATAAATTGGGGAAGGGTCAGCAAGTACTATAAGCCCATAAGATAGTTTACTAAGTCATAGCTCTTTTGTAACTTTGACCAGTTGTGGGAAGATGACTGGATGAAATCACTTATCATCAAATTCTTAGAACATTTATCAAAAAAAGACCTTAGAATTCTTGGGGTCCTTCCATGGTATCAATAGGGTTCTTCCAGAGACTTCTACAACTCTTGAGTTTCCTCTCTCTTATACACTGTCTGGAGGTCACATTCAAAGAGGAAAATTTCATTTAAAATATGGAAGTAGACCCAGGGATCCTCATTTAAATGCAACAAGGGTCCTGAGCAAGAAGCACTTGGGAACCACTGTTTAAAAGGATAGTTCTTTTATGTTGTTTTTATGATGTTGGTTATGTCTGTTTATTGTGCTGTCCCTTAAGGACTTAGATGTGGGTATTTAATTGTCACCATTGTATATGCTATAATTTTCTGTCTATGTGTTCATTGTCTTGATTTAATCATGGAACTGCTTGTTACATTTCCCGATAGAATAATAAAGCCGTTCCTTTCTCTCTCTTGGTGGAAATGTCCTTTTCTCCTTGAGATGGAGACCCTTTATGTCCTTTGTAACTAATATTGGAACCTCCACTTGACATTTTATCCAAAAGTTATAGTCATATATCCACCAGATATTCAAAAGGCCCCGATTTTAGGAATATTTTTACTTAGTAAATAATTCATTTTAAATATTTCATCTTTGCAGTTACTACTTTTGGAAATCTTTCTCATTTGCTTACAGATTGACAATCTGAAGGACCAAACTCCAGGTCCCTATCCAGGCATATCCATAACCAACTTGAGGCAAACAGAGCTTTGCCTTTGGACTCTGACATTGGAAAGGGACAAGTTGGAGGGCATGTTGCTTGCTGCCTCTGAGCTCTCCATTAACCTCTATTGCCATCCAGGGCTTCTAACTGAACCTGGACAGCTAACTCCACAATATATCACTTTAATACTCCTTTTTCCAGGAGACTTCTGTCTCCCAATCTCCACAGAGAGAAAGGTGAACCCTCCATTTGGTTCTCAGGATATAATTATACCCACAGTCAAATAATCCTTTGAGCTGCAATTATTTTTACCTCACATGAAAAAATCCATAATTATGGCCCTACAGGACATTTTCATAAAAGAGCAATTTGGCCCTCAAATTGTACCCAGAGTATAGAAAGAAACCAGGCATCCCTCTCTATGCTCTGTAATGTGGGGTTCCTAGGATATAGACCAAGATCCCATGGTTTTTCCTAATAGAATACATTCATGGTTTATATCCTGCTATGAGGCTTTTTTAAACAAAGGATTTGTGGGTATTAAGCTGAGTTGCTGCCCTGTTTCTAGACCATCTTATTGCTAAGGCAACAATGAATGTGTTTTTTTTGTTTGTTTGTTTGTTTTTTTATCTCAGTCCTTAACAATTTGTTGTTTTTTATTTTGTTTTGTTATTAGTGAGAATCAAATACTAATGAGGATTACTTGCATTAATGCCTATGCAGAGCCTTCCAGTATTCAGACAGATCATATTATATGGTAAAATTCTCATGAAAGGAAACCTGAAAAAAAACTCTTTAATATATGTATTGAACTATAGGATCTCCTATTGTATCCCTGTTCTGTATAACATGAGCCATGGTGAATCATGAAGATAGAGAAATGGAGAGGAAAAAAAGGAACATAAAAGATAGTTTCCCTTAAAATTCAATCTTCCCTCATATCAAGGAGCACAAAACTTTTTTATGACAGATCTAAAGTGATCATATTTATTCTTAGAATGTTTATCTGAAGGTCTCACCTTGTATATACTTTGTCAATTTTTAGGTGTATTATTTTAAATTATTTATAATAGTATTAACAGAATTAACAGCAATTCATTTGGAATTAATAGCAATATTGGTGGATTTAATCTACATCTGTTATTGTTAGCTCTCTCCCTTTTAAAATATTTTTTGGGGAAATACTAAGTAAAGACTTCTTATATGAGAAAGTCAGTGAGGGGGAGAGTTGTGCTTGACTGGAAGATAGTGTGCCCACTTATAATTTCCTTTTCCTTCAAGTCTCAGGTCTAGGATTGAATACTTTTAAAATCAGAGAACTTCTGTAAATTTAGCTTGTTTCCCCCATCTCCTTCATAATCATAAAGCACCATGAAAATCTGAGTTTCAATTCAGAGGATTGGAGGAGCACAGAGGAATTGAGAGTGTTCTATCACAGAATTGCAGAAACTCAGAGTTAGAAAACATCTCAGTGGTGATCAAGACCAACTCGAGAATATTTTGAGTGCTCATGTAGATAGTGGTCAAAAACAAAAGATGGAAGTGAGAGAACTATCATATTGTCTATTTCAACAGCCACCAAAAAAAAAAAAAAAAAAAAAAAAAAAAAAAAAAAAAAAAAAAAAAAGGAATTATGGTAAATTACACACTAAAATCATTCAACTTGCTTTTCTTAAACTCTATATGTACAGAGATTAATACAGTACCTGGCAAATACTAAGCATTTAATAAACGTTTATTGATTGATTATCAAAAGGAGTGAGGAAGAGGATAAGAAGAGAATAATAATATTGTTACCTTTACTAGGGGTCAGTTATTAAAGAGAATGGGCCCATCTAATCAGTTGTAATTCATATTCTTCCTAATCTGTTAATTTTTTTCCATTTTATAAGTATTCTAATGCTATGAACCTAGTGTCCAGAGATATCATTGATTAGGAAGTGGATAGAAAGATGAACTCAAAGCTGGGAAGTCTTTCCTCTGCCACATATTGATTGAGTGACTCCAGGAAAATCACTAAATCTCTGTTAATGCTCTAAGAAACTCTTTAAGATTTTATGTAGTAGAGAAGGTGCCAACCTCCATTGATAAAGAGGGTTTCTAATGTCGGAGTTCCTTATGCCAATGAAGTCACAGGTCTGGTTCACTCAGTCAATCCCATAGTTAGTCATATTAATCCAAATAGTGAGGTAGTAGTATAGATGAAGATTCTCAAGCCCAAGGTCTCTAGATAATTTTCAGTCACTTCAGCTGTATTGCACCCCTTTGTAGTGGAATTTACAAGTCCTTGAAAAGAAAAACAAACATTTAGACATCTGGAGAGTAAACAGATGAGCTGTTAGAAACTGAATTCAAAATTTGAAATTGAGATCACCACCATAAAAGTTCTTAGGGTTTTGGGGGTTAGAAATAGTTACTTATCTGAGGGGCTTTTTTTCTGTAGATTCCCTGTTGAAAGAGTTCTAAGATTTTAAGTCAGAGTACCTGAGTTTTAGGGATTTTTATAACTATGGGTATGATTAACTTTTCTGGGTTCAGTTTCCTCACTTATAAAACAGAGCATTGTACCAGATGATCTTTAAGATTTGTTTTTCCAGTTCAAAACTTTGTGAGCCATCTTCTAGTGCTGTGATCCATCTTCTAGTGCAGTTCAAAGCTGGCTCAAGTTATTTAACTCTACTTTGAGGAATAATATTCAAATCAACATTACCATTAACAAAAATGTTTCAGTGATTTTTTCCTTTGTATTTATCATCTCTGAGTTCTCAGACCAAAACACTCCTCCCATCCACCATGCCCTTATATGTAATCTTCTTGAAATCAGAAGCCAGCTTGCCTTTTTAAATTGTATTCTGATGCCTGAAACAGTATCTAGCACAAGTAGGGGCTTAATTGATGCTTTCATTTAGCCATTAGAATAATCCAGAGCCTTAGTTTTCTTCAAGACTCTAGGAAATGTTGGATTGAGAAACTAAGTTTGGACACCAACTGCTGACAAGTCCTGGAGTTGCCTGAGTAATCACTTTGGTTTGTATATAGATTGTGAGAGATTTATGAACACATTACATAACCTTACCCTAAGACAATGCAGCATCCAAGGTCCTGAACTTAGATTTGTATGTTAACTTTTACTAAAACCAGAAGTCCTTTCATCCCTTTAGTTTTGAGATCCCCAAAGAGGCATTCCTGTGATGTTAATAGTGGCAGATAGTCCTACTCAGACCTTCATAACTGAAATACTTCCTAACTCCAATCTTATCATATACCAACATCACCTTCTAATATTACCTAAAATTCTGAAAAAATGTAACCAGGAAGGAAAAGACTGATAAATTTTTCCCCCCTGGAACTAGTAGAAACATTTTCTCACTTCTGTCCCTTATTGATTGGCAATTGCTTAGAGAGGTGCTAGTACTTTTCAGCATTATGTCCACTTTTGGGGATGAATTTAGATGAAACTAGATTTAACCTTTTAATACCCCCATAGGAGAGGAAATGGCCATCTCTGGGTAGCATAGTCAGCTTCTTCCAGTGTCAAGTGCCAGTTTTCTGTCACAAGGGGCATCTTATATATGCCAATGCAGGGCCTTTTTTTTTTCTTTAAATCTGGCTGAACATGAATAAGCTGTGATGGAGGAATATCCATTTCCAGGGTGCTGCTTTCCAGGAAAATAAACCTTTTCATCTAGGTTCAATAGTTATATTTTAAATTTGCAGAGTCTCGGTGGCTCATAATCATGGGATGTGCTGGGTTTTGAAATAAATTTTTTCATCTTCTTCCACAACCTATTTCATGTCAACTGTAGGCAACCACAGGAAATAAAAAAAGGAAAAAAAATGCCAAATCAAATATGGTTTAAAGGATACATATTTACGGAGCAAAAGGAATAAAAGCCTTGGTTTAACAATCACTTTTATTCTCTCTTTAATGAATGCCAAGTGGAGGATTGAAGAGCTAGTGGAGAGACTTGGCAGACGCCAGACAACACACACAAAAATGATTTATTCTTTACAAAATAATTATCTCAATAACTAGGTAAATTAAGCTATTTATTTCTTTGCATATTAGGAGAAATAAGATCACAGAATGAGAACTTTATAAATGGAAGGGAACTCAGAGATCACTTAGTCCAATTTCCCTTTTTTTTGTTGTCATTTTTAAAATTAGAAAACCAAGTCTTTGAGAGAGTAATTTCTCCAAAATGGGAAAAAATATATAATTTATACTATAACTTCTGACACCAAATCAGTATTCCTTACTAAGGTTTTATTCTCATATGGGAGGAAATATGGGTACAATAGATACAGCATTTGAATCAAAGTCAAAAAGATCTGGTTCATATTTGCCTCTGACAATCACTAGCATTATAACCATAAGTTATATTTAATTTCTTTGAACTTCTGTTTCCTCATCTGCAGTTTGGGGACCTGCAATATCTGACTGTTATATAGCTCAAATTAGATGTGTGTAAAGCACTTTGTGAATTTTGTTTAAATGTCAGTCATTATTAGTATATCCTTTTTTGGTCATATTCTTAACTAAATCACCATGAATTCACAGAAATTAATGAGGTGAATAATTTTTTAGTTAAAACAGGCCCCAAACTTCATTCAAATTCTGAAGCTAACAAAAACTAACCAAAATATCCAATTTTCCTGTCAAAATTTTGTCACCAATTTTTCTTGTTTTTGTTCATTGTACTTTTCCTTGGTTAAACTTTGAAGATTTGAGTCCAGTCTTACTTTCTCTTAGAAGTTGCATAGCTTTTTATAGAATTTTGAAATGTTTTCCCCAAGGCCTGTCTTCCTTCCCAAGATCCCTAAGCAATACAGTAAGTGCTTCATTTTGGAATGGTGACATTTGGGCACAGTGGCAAGTCAGGGTTATTCCCTGTCCCAGCTTAAGAAGATAATGTCTTGAAAGATCCAGGGCCAAACATTCTCTTGATTAATTAGCTATTTCAGTCAAATTAACTTTGCACCCCTAGTATGATGGGGTTCAAAAACCCTCATTTTATAAGTGATGTAATTGAGAACTAGAAAAGGTTAACTGAAGTGAACATTACAAAAAGAATGCACGTCACACGTTATCCAGTCATAAGCCATTTCCTCTACACCACTCTATCTGAATTTTCCAGACATTTTTTTGAGTTCCCCTCTTCATTTTGTGGATGTACTATAGAACAAGGCTCTGCATCTGCTTTGAATCAAAAAGCAAAACTATCCGCCTTTTTGCAGTGAGAATAAACCTCGTGTTCATACAAAGGACAGAGCCCGGGCTGGTCAGTATCCCTTGGTGAAGCAGCTGCTGGACTCTTCACTTTCCCTAAATCAAAAAAGGACAAACATAACAGCCTAAATTCTTGACTGCAAAAATTAGCACCAAGTGTAAAATTGATTACTTGAATGTAATGCACTATGAAACCAAGACCCTTCTCACAAGACTGGTCATTTCAACAGAAGTTTCACACTCCTGAACTCTAACTGATCCTGTTACCATTGCTCTGTGCTCCTGCTTAAAATGGACATTGGATATGGAACATGAATCTGTCCATTAAGGACACCATGCCTGTAATCAAATACTAAGACAATATTATCTCAAAGCGTACATAGGGTATCAATTTCTTGCTCTTCTTATGTATTCATAGCTAAATGATTTATGTGCACACAAATGCTTATAATGCTCCATAATATATAGCATGACTAATATTTAATGTGGTTTTTAACTTTGCTGAATAAAATCCTCAAAAATACTTTTAGCAAATGCTCATTAATAACATCTTTTGTCAACTTCGCTCAGAGTTCTAATAATCAGGCCCTGGAATTTACAGCTCAATTCTGGTGACCATAAATTTGAAGCTGTGTTCTGAACTCAATAAAATAGCCCTGTCACCAGGGCCCAAGTCTGAGAAAGAATACCTTTGTTCATACGTCTTGGATTCTAGACCAATGTCTAGAGCAATGAGCAGAACTATTCCCTTTTGGGGACCCTGTCCTTAATTAAATGCATCTCCCTGCTATTTCAGAGACATTCTTGACTTTTTATATTATATCTAGGAAGGATCTCAGAGACCATCTAATCCAACCCACCTCATTTAATAATTGAGGAAACTGAGGTTGAAGAAACTAAGTAACTTGCCTGATGCACATAAATATAAATATCAGAGCTGGGATCCAATCCAGCATTTTTTTCCCACAGCACTGTTGTCTGAATAACACATTTTGTGACTGACAGGCCCCAGTTTTAATTTGAGTCTGTGGATTTTAATTAGCTATAATCTATGAATAGGTATAACTAACCAGGCAGAGATCAAACTGCAAAAAATATTGGAAGTGATTACCAGAAGGAAAAAAAAAAAAAAAAAAAAAAAAGACAGCTATAAGGATGGATAGAAATGGAGATAAACTCTTTAAATTACTTAATAATGAGTCTACATCATTAGTCTGACATATCTTTGAAAAAACATTAATGTATTTTCAGATGAAAGCAAGAACTCTTGGTTTTTTTGGTTTGTTTTTGTTGCGTTTTTTTTTTTTTTTTTTTTGCTTTGTTGTGTGAAAACTGATCTTTTTTGAAGAGTTTTTGGACTTCCGTTTTCAATGACTCCTCACAAACTGAAACTGATGAACAAAAACCAGTCTTGGGAGACTATTGTCTTGTTTAACAGAGATTAGGTTGAAGGTTATAAAAAGCTGGCTTTTTAAAAATGATTTAAGACCATTACCTCCTATATCTATATCTCTATAAAGACTATGAATGCTCAGACTGTTCACTGCCAGTTTAAGAAAGCCATTGTGCTGACCTCATTCTTGTATGCTTGTGAAACCTGGCCAGTATACCCCAGAAACTGAATAGCTTCCATTTGAATTGTTTTAGGAAAATTCCAAAGATCAGCCGACAGGATAAGATACCAAACACTGAGATCCTTTCTCAAATTAAAATGACCAATATTCTAACTGCACTACAGAGAGCACAACTCCATTGGGCTGGCCACATTGTTTGAATACCAAACGTGCACTTGCCAAAAAGACTTTTTATGGAGAACTCACACAGGGCAAGTGCATATGATGCCAGAAAAAGCAATACAAGGATACTTTCCAAGTTAAGAAATTTGGAATTGATTTGTGACAGAAGAGACAGTAAGTAGCACAGGACAGCCTAGCTTGGTGTGACCTCTTGGGCAAAGCAGAATTGAATTAATTCAGAAGAAATGTGAGATAGTCAAAGTTAGAGAATCCATCCCAAATGTTCACAGGGACTGTATATGCCCAATCTGTGGCAGAGCATTCTGATGGTCTGATCAACCACAGTTGGACATACTAACTAGCTTAAGGAAGTTTTACCCTCCTTCAAGTCTCCACTCAAGTATCAAAAAGTTTTATTATTTCTTCTCCTTGGTTGTTAGTGGTTCTTCGGATAATTTTGTATTTATATACTTATCTGTTTTAAAATTTAAAAACAAATTTTTATTATGTACTTACATGTCAAGAAACATCAATATTCCCACCTACAAAGACTAGAAAAAGAATTATACAGGATATCCCAAAAGTCTTAGTGCAGTTTTAATCTATTAAACATTCCTAAAAATTTTAGTTTATCCAATATAGCGCTCTTCAATAACTTATAATTATAAAAAAGCCTTTGGTACATTGCATATGAAATTGAATTTGTTACATTTTTAAAGTGCATATTAAATTTAAATGATAGACAAGGTTGTATTGATTGTTTTCTCTTCTGAACTTAGTTCTGCTCTTATTTCTGTAATTTAATTTCTTTCAATTTCAAGCAATTATTTATTCTTCCCGTATTCCTTCACTGAAAACAAAAATTAAACTCGTGTAATATATATGCATATAATCATATATAGATGTATATAATCAACCAAAGCAAATTCTTATATTAACCATATCCAAAAAAAATATATGTCCACACACTAGAGGGGAAAAAGAAGAGAAAGAATGATTGTATCACATATGTTCAGTCATGCAAAACAAGTTGCTGCATCTAAAATGTGCATCTATATGAATGTTAGTCCATCTTCTATCTGTCATGGTGTGAGCAATGTTCATCATCAGTCCCCTGAAATCATGTTTGATCACTGACTTGATCAAAGTCTAGGTCTTCCAGAATTGTTTGTTTTTACAATGATGTTGCAACATAAAATTATTTTTTTCTGGTTCTTCTCACTTAACTCTATCAATTTAAACAAGTCTTTGCAACCCTGTCTGAAAGTATCTTTTTCTTCATTTCTTATGGCACAATACCCTACCATTATATTTATATATCTTCAGCCATTTGCCAACTGTTAGTTTCTAATTTTTTATCAATACAAAAAGAGCTGTTATAAATATCTTTGTATATATACAACCTTTTCCTCTTTTTTTGATTTCTTTGGATTACAGACCTAGTAGTGGGTCAAAATATGTAGTTTAGTAATTTGGGGAGCATAATTCTAATTGCTTTCCAAAATTTTTGTACCCATTTCTCACATGTACCAAAATTGTATCAATGTGCCTATTTTCTCACAGTCCTTCAGTTTTGTTATTTCCTTTTTGTTATATTTTCCAGTATAATAAATGTAAGAAATAATGTTAAAATTGAATTTTTCAAGTTATTAAAGATATAGAACAATTTTATATGGTTCTAGATGGCCCTTGAAAGCTACCTTTGACTATCAATTAGGGAATGGTTTTTAGTCAGTAAATTTGAGTCTATTTCTTATGAATCTTGAAAATGAGTCCTTTGTCAAAGAAATTTTCTGAGGATTTTTCCAAGTTATTTCCTCTTTAATGTTAGCTCTATTGTATTTATCTGTGCAAAAATATCTTTTAATATTTTGCATAATTCACATTAGCCATTTTATCTTCTGTGATTCTCTCTATCCTTTGTTTCATCATGAACTAGTCACCTATCCAGAGATCTGAAAGATGATTTCTTCCTTGCTCCTCATGTGTTTATGATGTGATCTTTTCTATCTAGGTCATGTATATATATGATACATAACTTGATATATTTTCTCTTTACTTTTCTGAGTACATGTATTCTCCCTCACTCTTCCTATATAAGCTCCTTGAAGCTAGAGATTGTTTTTGTGTGTGTGTGTGTGTTAATGCTTGATATATGGTATCTTCATAGGGGTTTGGGAAATATTTGCTGAATTGCCTTGCATTAAATAAATACAAAGTATTTCAGATTTATATTTATATATATATGTATACACATATATGTAGATATATGTAATATGTTTGTGTAACTATAAACTCCAGCTATGATATTCTTCCAACATCCATGTAAAAAAAGACACTGACAGGGAAAGTAAGAAAACAATTTTTTTTTGTTCTTTGGTCATTTCAATCATATCTGACTCTTCAAGACCCCATTTGGGATTTTCTTGGCAAAGATACTCAAGTAGTTTCCATTTCCTTCTCCAACATTTCACAGATTATGAAATTGAGAAACAGAGTTAAATGACTTGCCCAGAGTCACACAGCCAGTAAGTGTCTGAGGCCAATTGTAAATCCAGGAAAATGAGTCTCCTGACACTGGGCCTGGTACTTTTATCCACTACAAAACCTGCCTCCCACTGCACCACTTAGCCCACAACATTCCTAAACCAGATTAAAATGTCTCTGGGAAATATTTAACAAAATAAATAAAAATATAACAAAATATAGATAATATAATATTATAAATCTTAGTCAAGATATAGCTCAGAGGGAACCTTATGTTTAGATTAGCAGCCCCCAGTTCCAGTTGGGTTTGACACTGCTGCCTTATGATATAACCAAGGAGTAGACATGTAGTCTTTACTTAAAGACCAGCTCTAGGAAGAAGAAAGCTCCAATCACCTGAAGCCATCCTGGTCATGTTTATATTTGGACTGGTTCAAAAATAAGAAACAATACAGGGAACTTTAAAGGCCTGCTTTTCATCTGAAGATGTCCAAGCTTATTAAATCAAAGAAAAGCAGCAAAAGGAGGCAGAATTGTGCCGTGATTAAGGGAGCAAACTAGGTTACAGAGACCCTGAAACTTTTATTTTTAAACAGAATCAAGAACTTTGAGTTATCTGGCAGTGAGGCCAGAATTGGGGAATAGATGGGAAGGGGGCAGGTAAGAGAACGTAGGACAGATATATACATGTATGTGTATGTATATATATGTATATACTTCTATAGGGAGAGAAATAGAGACCTAGAGAGAGACGGAATATGTGATTTCTTTGGAAGAAACTCTCAGGTATGTAAGGTCTTCCTACTAATTCAAGTTGGCACAGTCTCCTTAAGTGATTGGTTCAAAGCCATCCAGTTGAAAGATGTCAATGAGGGGAATTAGATGTGGGCCTTTCTGCTTTTGATACCAGCTCTTCACCATGGTTAGTTACCTCCAGAGCTCTGTTTATAGGTAGATGAATATGGCTTTAAACCTCAAAGACTGGGTCAAGAACTGGCCTGAATTGAGTGCTAAGGGGAAGGATTGGTTCTCAGCAGAAATTCCCAAAACCATTTGGATCAGAAACAAAGGAAAACAGAAGCAGGAAGACAGAAAGATTACCTCAGATTCCTTATCTGTAAATTGAGAGGATTTTACTACTTGTCTTTTAAGATCCTTCCCATCTTTCAATATATGATTCAATGATACTATGATATATTCTACCACCATATATAAGATTTTGTTAACTTTCTTTTTTTCTCCCTAAAAACTCTATTGCCATGTTAAATGCAATGATAATACTGATTCTAGAAATTCTCTCCCCAATCTTCATTCTGGATTTCTCCCCTCACTTTCACTTTCCAGTTCTTTTTTATGTATATATATATGTATATATAAATATTCATACACACACATATATATATAATATCTATTGATTCTCACAATAATGCTAAAAAGTAAAGAATACTCTTATTGGTATTTTGGGGGGGTTTCATGGTTATCTTCTATTTTCATGTTGCCTTCATTTTCCAATAGAGTCCCCTCCTTTTTTTTATTTTTATTTTTTTTTTTACTAAGGCAACTAGGGTTACCCAGGGTCTCACATTTAGGAAGTGTTAAGTGTATAAGACCAGATTTGAATTCAGGTCCTCCTGACTTCAGGGCTGGTGCTCTATCCACTGTGCCACCTAGCTGCCCCATACTCTCCCTTTTTTTTCTTATTTAGAGAGATATTCCTAAAAGCAAAAGAAAAAAGAAAGAAAGAAAAGAAGTTCATTAAAACTCACCAGCACTTCAATCAGTCAACAAACATTTGTTAAGTACCTACAATGTGCTAGAAACTGTATTAAGTACAAGAATAAAAAACATAGCCATTGACCACAAAGAGTTCACATTTGAATGGAAGAGACTATGCAAATAACAATGAACATATAAGATGTGTATACTATAAATAAAAGGTAAGAAGGAAGGAAACAAGTATTTATTAAGCACCTACTATGTGTCAGGCACTGTGCTAAGCACTTTTAGATATTACTTCATTTGATCTTTGCAACAACCCTAGAAGTTAGGTGCTATTTTTTATTGCTATTTTGCACTTGAGGAGGTTATGGCAGACAGAGGTTAAGTTACTTTTCCAAAGTCAAAAAGCTAATGATTAAAGTGGAATTTGAATCTATGTTTTCTACTTCAGAACCAGCATTCAATCCACTGTGCTATTTACATGTCTAGGTACTAGCAACAACCATATCAGACATAAGCAATGCTTCATACTCAGTCTCCTTTGCAAAATTAGAGACAGGACAGAGAAGGAAAGAAGGGTAGGAGGAAGGAAGGGAAAGGAGGGAGGGACAAGTGTGTATGTGTGTGTGTGTGTGTGTGTGTGTGTGTGTGTGAGAGAGAGAGAGAGAGAGAGAGAGAGAGAGAGAGAGAGAGAGACAGAGACAGAGAGAGAGAGAGACAGAGAGAGAGAGACAGAGAGAGAGAGAGAGAAAGAGAGAGAGAGAGAGAGAAAGAGAGAGAGACAGAGAGACAGAGACAGACAGAGACAGAGACAGAGAGAGACAGAGACAGAGAGAGATAGAGACACAGAAAGAAAGAGACAGAGACAATCCAAAGGAGATTCATTCTCATATCTCTTCTTAAGGAAAAGGTGTGGGCTTTATAATTACCCAATGCCTAGTTTTGATTAGCTTTTTTGTTCTATTTATATCGTTGGAGTCATTTAGCATATTGTTTTCCTGGCTCTGCTTTGCAAAGTTCTCCCTTTGCATTGGTTCATATCAGTCTTTCTATGCTTCTATTTATCCTGCATATTTATTATTTCTAGCCGTACAGTAACATTCCATTACATTCATTTATCACAATTTGTTCAACCATTATACAAATTACTTTATTTCTTATTCTTTGCTGCCACACAAAAAGAAGTAGCTATCAATATTTTTGGAACAACGTACTTATTATCATTCCTACTTCACAGAAACTGGGATACAGAGGAGGGCACTCATTTCCAAATGGATTGATAATCCAAGTCTCCCAAATTTTTGGTCTGCAGCTCGTCCACTTTATGAAACATGCTTGATTTTCAAGAGATAGTTATTAAATTGAGTTTGTACAAAGAGACCAAAAGAAAGATATGGGTTTTGGAATTCCTACTTAATCATAGTACAAACATTAGAGCATGACAAAAATTGCTTAGGATGCTAGCAACCCAGCTCAGTGGAGTCTTCTTGGCTTTTCCCAACTTGGTTTTAAAACTCTCTTCTTGTTTCAATCCAAAATGAGTTGGCTTTAGAATTAGACTCTGCTTTAGCTTTTTTTTTTTTTTTTTTTTTTTTTTGCTACAGAGATATGCTGATTATACATATATCTTTTATGCAGGTAGAGTCCAAGCATGTTTGCCTAATGGTGTTGCTTCAAAGAAAGGGTAAAAACTTCCCAACAATGACAGAACCAGTTCATCTTCCCCCTCACCCCCAAAGAAAATAGCCCTGCTGTCATTTCAAGAACAGAGAAACCTGTTTCTTATAATAGTCAGTGCTGTATTACCATTTCCTTTCCTCATCCTCAGGTCATTATCTGTCATTATCTGCTATTCAAGCCTTCCCTTTCTCTTTTCTTATAGGAGACAAAAATAAGGAATTTCTCTGTTCCTTGAAAGCCAGGCTATTGTTCAGTGTTATCCTTTGGTACCCATTCAGTGTAGCTCTTGGATCTCTTAAGAAACCTTGTCATAGGGTCTTAAGAGAGCTTGGCAGCTGCTAATCTGTCTGCCATCATTGTCTTAAGTTCTAGCCTAGCTTTAGACAGATTATACTGATGCCACCTGGTACAGTACTACCCTAAGGCATTTTCCTTGCTCCATTGTCCTTTCAGGGATATTTGGTTCCCAAGCTCTTTGATGAGACTGACTATTTCATTGGGCTTAAATGTTTATCTGGGTAAGGGCAGGGGTCCAGGGGTCAGGAGTGCACATTAAGAGAAGGCATTGTTTGTGACATTCAATGAAGGCACCAGAAAACGATTGGTCAATTTCCCAGTGATTGGCCCTTCTAGGCAGATTCATTTGATTTGGCAGGGAGAAGGCAAACAAATTGAAATAAAGGAACAGAACAAAACTAAAAAGAGACCAAACCAAGCCCAAACAAGAAGGAAAAGAAAATCCTCCAAAACACAAGTTGTTTTCAAAATGAGTTTTCCCCCATAAAAAAATGTCTTTTCATATAGTCATTTAAAAAATTAATACACAAAACTCCTGTAGGAGATCACAGGGAAGATATGGATAAAGCTGACAAAGGTGTTTTACAATTGGGGTTATAGCTACCTGCTTATGACAAAGAAAGTCTTGAAGGAAATTGGGCATCATAAAAATAGAAAGAACCACAAAACATGAAATTTATTTAGAACAGTGGTTCCCAAACTTTTGTTCTCAGTATGTTTATACTATTAAAAGTAATTAAGGTCTGTGCAAAGAGATTTTATTTATGCAGGTTATATTAAAGACATTTCCACATTAGAAATAAAAACTAATTTTGTATTTGTAGATCCTTCGATAGGGTTTCAGAGAGTGTCAGGAGAGTTTAGACCACACTTTGATTGGAACAGGTTCTTAACCTGGTATCCATGGTCCTCAAAGATGCCTGATAGATTTCAGAAGATCTTTGAACTTGGCTGAGAAAAAAAAAAAAAAATTATTTATTTAATATACTTGGTTTCTTGTGCAAGCCTATATATTTCTTTATAGGCTTTAAAAATATTATTCTGAGAAGTGGATTGAAAGAAAGAAAGAAAGAAGAAAGAAAGAAAGAAGAAAGAAAGAAAGAAAGAAAGAAAGAAAGAAAGAAAGAAAGAAAGAAAGAAAGAAAGAAAGAAAGAAAGAAAGAAAGAAAGAAAGAAAGAAAGAAAGAAAGAGAGAGAGAAAGAAAGAAAGAGAGAGAGAAGAGAGAAAGGAAAGAGAGAGAGAGAGAAAGAGAGAGAGAAAGAGAGAAAGAAAGAAAGAGAGAAAGAAGAAAGGAAAGAAGGAAAGAAGAAGGAAAGAAGGAAAGGAAGAAGGAGAGAGGAAGAGAGAAAGAAAGAAAGAAGAGAAAGAAAGAAAGAAGAAAGAAAGAAAGAAAGAAAGAAAGAAAGAAAGAAAGAAGAAAGAAAGAAAGAGAAAGAAAGAAAGAAAGAAAGAAAGAAAGAAAGAAAGAAAGAAAGAAAGAAAAGAAAGAAAGAAAAGAGAGAAAGAAAGAAGAGAAGAAGAGAGAAGAAAGAAAGAAAGAGAGAAAGAAAGAAAGAGAGCAGAGAAAGAAAGAGAAGAGAGAGAAAGAAGAAAGAGAGAGAGAGAGAAAGAAAGAGAGAGAAAGAAAGAGAGAAAGAAAGAAAGAGAGAAAGAAGGAAAGGAAGAAGGAAAGAAGGAAAGGAAGAAAGAGAGAAAGAAAGAAAGAAAGAGAGAAAGAAAGAAAGAAAAGAAAGAAAGAAAGAAAGAAAGAAAGAAAGAAAGAAGAAAGAAAGAAAGAAAGAAAGAAAGAAAGAAAGAAAGAAAGAAAGAAAGAAAGAAAGAAAGAAAGAAAGAAAGAAAGAAAGAAAGAAAGAAAGAAAGAAAGAAAGAAAGAAAGAAAAAGAATGACTTATTTAAAGTGTTGGAACTTCCCCCATCATGGTAATTCTACACCAATCACCCTGACCCTGTGCCTCACTCCCAAAAGCATCATGATATTGGGGCAAGTAGTCACATCTGGCTATTTCATTTACCACAGGTTTTTCATCAAGAAATGGATCCAGATGTTTCTAGAGGATTTGTATTGGACCTGAAAGAATCTGGATCCTTTAGGGAAAGTACTATTTTGTAGGACAGTAACCAAACCTTTTTCTCCAATCTACATAAAATGGACCAGACTTTCTATGCCCTTCATGTGAGTTAAATCTATTTGAGGTACAAAATGTTGCTGTAACATACATGTTTCATCCTATGAGGCCTGGGTTCTCTCCCTCTGCTTGCACCTGCAGACCACCCTTGAGACCAAAGAAACATTGGCATCCCCTTAGTATAATACAATGGTTCCCAATATTTGCAAGTATCAAAAATGTTTTTAATATTAGAAAAATCCAAGGACGCCCATTTGATAATATGATAATATATACTATCAGGATTCATAGACTGTGAAACTAGATCATAAAAATCCATTATGAATCAATTACACTTTAAATGTATTTATGTTATTAATTATGGCAGGATCATCACAGTGAAAACAGTAAAATAGAAGTGAAATAGTATTAATTCTGTATAAGTTTGCTTGTTTACTCATTTACATTTGGATTCATGAATCCTTCCCAAAACCTCTGTGCCCACGCTGGGGTTCATAACTCACCAGTTGGAAACCATTGTTCTATTAGGCAGATTATAATGCAGTATGCTCGTTTATTAAAGATTGCACCCCACAGAAAAAGGCTCATTCCCTTTGGAACCAAACTACATCACATTTCACAAGTCTAAAGGCAAAGAAGAACCTTAGGAAGCCTGTAACCTATTCCTCACTTGTGGAAAGAGCCATCCTTCAATACTAGCACTAACCCATACTGATGAAATTCAATCCTCCTTTGAAAGATGTTTCTAGAAAGGGATCCCATAACCACTTTTAGTAACCTATGCCAATGTTTAACAACTCCCACTGACAGGAGGTTGTTTTTATTTGGAGTTGAACCAGCCCAGTGGGTTTTTCCAGGGGTGTTGGATTTGCCAGGGTGATCTGAGAAGAAATGGAAATTGTCACATTGAACACTAGACATCTCTTGCTGGCCTAACCCCACCCAGTCACCATGTTATAGCAAACTCTCTCTCAGGACAGATAAAATTCTTTGGCTTCTATATATCACACGTGCTTGTGAATACTATGGCAAGCTCTTTTGAAAAATCTTCCTGTATCCTCAGTACCAACTATTCCTTCTGTCTCTCTTTTCCTGCCTCTCCCTCCCTCCCTCTCTCTCTGTCTTTGTCTCTCTTCTCTGTCTCTGTATGTGTGCCTCTCCCTTTCTCCTTCCCCTTCTCCCTTTCTCCCTCTCCTCCCTCCCTTTCCCCCTCTCTTTCCTCTCCTACCTCTCTCTTTCTCCCCCTCTGTCTCCCTCCCCTCTTTTCCTCCTCCATTTCCCTAGCCCCCCCCCCTCTCTCTCTCTCTCTCTTTCTCTCTGTCTCTCTCTCTCTCTTTGATTTTCTCTAGGTGAGAGAAAGAGAGAAAGAGAACGAGAGAGAGAGAGAGAGAGAGAGAGAGAGAGAGAGAGAGAGAGAGAGAGAGAGAGAGAGAGAGAGAGAGAGAGAAGAGAGAGGGAGGGAGAGAGATCTCTGTCTGCCTCTTCCTCTGTGTCTCTTTGACTTTCTCTGGGTCCCTCTCCCCCTTCTCTCTGTCCCTGTCTCTTTCTCTGTGTCCCTCTCTCTGTGTCTCTCTGTGTCTGTGTCTGTCTCTATCTCTCTATCTCTGTCTTTTTCTGTCTCTGTCAGTCTATCTTACCCTCTGTGTGTGTGTGTGTGTGTGTGTGTGTGTGTGTGTGTGTGTGTGTGTTTCAGTCTCTCTCTGTCTCCTTGTCTCCTCTCATTCCTCCTGGATCTAAATTACCTACCCTAAACACTATATTAAGACTTTCAGCTGTTACTGAAAAAATGTTGTGATACAAGGAGATTCCAAATTGCTTCCATAGGTACATGAGAAAATCCTAGACCATGGAGTCTTAGGAGGAATGAAGAATAAAGGTAGAGATGATTCTCTGAGGCTGAATGAGAAGCTCTCAGATATACCATCTATTAGGAATAACTACTCTGGATACACTAAACATGTACCTCAAGATTGATTTTGAACTAAGTTCATTAGGTTACAATTTCAGTTTTCAAAACATTCATCTGATTTACATGTTACATTGCCTTCTATGTCACTTCAATATATTATGTATTCATCTCAGAGATAGTGTTTTCGTTATTTATTACTGATAACATTAGACACAAAATAATAAAATGAGTAGAAGGCCAAAGTTGGGGACAGAAAGAGCTAGATTCAAATCCTAACTCTTGACACTTGGGACAAGTGAACCTGAGTGACATAATGGCTCAGTGCTCCTAGCAGTTTTTAAGACTATAAATTCCTTATATATACCAGACAGGGAATTTCTTACAACAGGAAAATCTCATGTCTTGATGTATGTATGTGTACATATATATTATACATATACATGCATATGAATATATAACATATGCATAAATTTATATATATGATTACACTATATGAATGTAGCAAAAAATAAAAAAATATATATTATGTAGGTTATATAAATTTCATGCAAGGCAACAAACCTAAATTCATTGTAAAAGATCAGATTAAAGAATTACGGTATTAATAAATTATAAGAGACTTTAGCAATCAGTTACTTTAGAGGCTCCTAATTTGGAGCCCAGTGATTTTTTAAAAATATATTTTCATAATTATATTAAAAAATTCATTCTGAGAAGGGGCCCACAGTTTTTCATCAAATAAAGGGAATTATGATACCAAAAAGGGTTGAGAATTTCTGCTGTATTACAACACTCTGATTTAGCAAAAGGAGACAAATTTTGCAAATGGAGACCAAATTAATTGACCAAGGTCATAGAACTGTATGATTAGCAACTAGTCATTATGATCCTCAGACTAAGGGACTTTCCATTGTACCCAATTAACCTGATGTGATTTATGTCACCATTATTGGTTTCCTATTCAAGTCAAATGAACAAATATTGATTAAGCACCTACTATGTTACAAGTACTACTATCAGCACTGAGGATTCAAAGAAAAGCAAATAACAAAAACAAAAACAGTTCCTATCCTCAAGGAACTCTCCATTAGTGGTGTTTTTAAACCAGAGGCAGCATGTTCAGGGAATATGGGGTAGGCTTTGAATCACCAGCACTCATAGCAAGAAATATGACTTTATTATCTTTAACATGTATGGCATTTGGGTTGTAGGAACTAATAAAGTTATTTGACTTTGCAAAGTTGTGGAGGAATGGAGGCAATAATAACAATCTCCTTCCATCACCCTTCTGTGATTCCACTGTCTCTAGTTACATAGAGCTTTCAACACTATGCCAGTCTTTGCATAAATGACTTCCAGAAATCTTCTTGGCCAAGTTTCTCAAAGCAGTTTACAGTCTGCCACTAGGCTAGACCTCAAGAGCTTGGACAAGTGGCTTGGGAACTGGTCCAAAGTAGAGTCACACCAAAATGCAGAAAAATGCAGAGATGTGTTTTTTAAAGTTATTTCTTCCTACAGATTTAAACCTAACTTCAAAATGCATGTGGAAAAATTGATTGGGGGGAGGGAATTGAAATTAGGGGAATTGTGTTCACAAAAAAATAAGGAAAAAAAAAAGAAATACACTAATTCCCATAAGTATGTGTATTTGCCTGTCTATATAGACAGAAACTAGCAGTGAGTGACTGATCTTGTAGTAAATGATCTAGATTTAAATCTTGGCATGTGCATATACAAGCTTTGTGACCATAGGCAAGTCATTTAAACATTAATGCCTCAGGCCACTAAGATTATGAGTTTTAGAAGAATTATTGATTTATATCACAGGGCCAGATTAACTGCGTATTTATATCTGAATGTTACATATACTTTAAGGAGAGCTAGATGACTCAGAGGTCTGGAGTAAGAAGATCAGAATTCAAATTCAGCTTCAGATATTTACTAGCTGTGTGACCCTGCATTCCAGTATCTTTGCCAAAAAAAAACTCCATGGACAGTGTGACCCATGAGGTCACAAAGAGTCAGACACGGCTGAATGATTAAACAACATATACACATTCAAATACTCAAAAGTGTCTGTGATTAGGATGTGGTGTCTCCTCCATTAGAATATGAGGTCTGTGAGAGCCGAAACTGTCTTATTTTTCTGTTTGTATCTCTAGTGCATTACACAGAGTAAGCACTTAACAAATACTTCTTGAATTCATTAATTCATTTGTTCATTCATCTAATCAACGTGGGTGCTCCCTTTAAACCCTTTCTGTCCTTATGAAGCTTATCTCTATTCTCAAGTTCACCAGAGGTATAACCCAACATGCTAGATGCAGGACTTCTTGGATAGCTCCATCATGAAGATACCAGTGCAGTACTTGGACAATCATCCTTCACCCCCTCTCCCTAAGCAGAACATCTTCTTTTCCTATCATAATTTTTCCAATACTACATTTTATTCCCTTTCTTCTTCAAAGCACTTCAATGGCCTCCATGAGTATGTCATATTCAGAGATGGGTATGAATTATAAAGAGATTATGTAAAAATATACATTTTTATGCAGTGTATATATAGTGTGTGGGTGAATTTATGTATAGATATAAAACATGTTACTACAAATAAGCATTTTTTTTCCTGACTTTGAAAGAGGCTGAATTTCTAAAATGAAATTCCCATTCCTAAAATGGAAATCCTACTCTTCTTATAATCCCTAATCACCTTGAAAATTTACTTTATGGGCCACCTCCTACTGGAAACCTTTTTTGATTACCCAAGTTGATTAGCATGTAGCTCTGTATGTATTTTCATGTTATACCTTTGCTTCCCCTGCAAAATGTAAACTTTTTGAGGTTAGGAATGTTTATGCTATCTTTATATATTATAGTACCTTTCTCAAAGTCTGTACATAATAAATGTTCTTTCAGTTGGATTACACATATATTTTAATTGTGCAGGTAGCTATTTAGAGGCTAGATTATCTTTTTTGTAAAATAAAGGGATTAGATTAATGATGATATTCAAATTCCCTTCACATTCCAAAATTCTTTCATCATTCTCTCTGTTTCTCTCTCCTCTCTGTCTCTTTCTTTTTCTTTCTCTGTCTCATCTCTCTCTTTCCATCTCTGATTCTCTGTCTCACTGTTTCTGTCTTTCTCTCTACATATACATACATACATACATACACACATGTGTGTGTTTGTGGGATTATACCTAATTGGATCCTCTATATACACACACACATATATACATGTGTATGTGTGGCGTGATTATAGTTAATTGGATCAGATTAATTAGGATGTGGAAAGGTCATAAATCCCATTGATATGGTTTGAAAACGGATAAAGTTTTTGTTTTTCTTTCCCTCCCAGGAAGAATCAATGACCACTGTGAAATACTACGTCTTTGAAAGCCTTTTCTCTATATCAAGACTGACAATCTCCCTTCACTGTAAATGTTAACTTGGAAGAATGGCTCTTTTATGCAGCCACTGAGTAGAATGTTACCATTACTTCATTTGTGACCTGCATACTTGTATATCTAGAGAAAGCCTAGTAATCCTTATTTAGTCTCAAACATTAGAATAAAATAAGGTAAGGCTCTTTTTTTAAATGTGCTCCATCAAAAAAGAAAAGGAAAAAAGGGGGGTGGGGAAAGAAGCTAATTATATCTGAACTGGAGTATAACCATGGCCCTATTAAATAGGTAGCAGTTATGGGCTATTGATCGCAGCTCACAGGAAAAGCTTGTCATGTAGAGTCAGGGGGTTAATGTAATTACAAGAATGGGCAGCAGGATCAGCTGTAGTGTAGAATAGGAGAATAACTAAAAACTGCTTTAGAGACACATAATGTTGTCAAAGCATAAATAATTCATCCCAACATTCGAGAAGAAATTACTCCTCCGTTCCAGCGTATTATTCAGCCATTAAAATCTTGCCCTTCTAAAGACTTTTGATGTAGTCATATTATCAGTTCCCAGAGTCATTTTGAGGTATTCAGCTTTTATTAAGCTTTATATTGTGCCGTTTTCAAAGTATTAAAAGGATAAGAAATAGACTTTCAATTTATTGAATAACTGCATTGCCCCTCAGATAAGAGAGGAGGAATTGTATAGATTCCAGAAGTCAAGGGGTGGACCCAAGTGGGGCTATAATATGTCATGGAATTCTTTAATTCCTCTAAGTTAGAGAAAATTCTGTCCACTTCAGCTTTTTTTGTGTGTATGTGTGTCCTTTCACTGGAGTCAGAGGAAAGAAACTTGTGAGATAGAGCAACATACCCAGTTAACCTTTCTGATGAACTTCTCCCATGAGCATTGTCTGACTGTGACCAGAACCTTAGCTATCTGATTTGAGATTGAATCCACTTTTCATTAAATGTAGAGTTTGTCTTTAAGCTACATATTTATGGCAATATTTGAATCTTACTCAATGCCTTATCCCATTATAGAAGTGATGGAAGGTATTATCAAAGACTGTGACAGTCAAGTATGAACTCTGTTTGGCCCTGGTAGGTTGAATTATGTATGAATTGTATGCTTTGCACTGGCTGATCCCATTTCCTGGAACATCCTCCCTCCTTATGTCCACCTCTTCAAATCCCAAGTTTCCTTCTTGATTCAGTTTAAGGACCATTATTTACTAGTTTCTAGAATACTCACTTTCCCAAATTATCTGGAATTCATTTTATTTCTATCAGACATAAGTACATATTATAACATTAGAATGTAAGCTTCTTTAAATCAGGGACATTTTAATTTTGGTCTATATATCTTCAGAATTTAGTGTCTGCTACTTAGTAGGTTCTTCATAATTTATTCTTCTACCTTTCTAGTTTTCTTATACCTTGCTATTCAACATATATTCTTTAATCTAGTGACACAAATCTCTTGGCTGTTCCACAAACAAAACACTCCACACCTCTCAGCTCTGGGAATTCTCTCTGGGACTCCCTTCCTCCTCTCAGATTACAGACCTCCCTGGCCTCCTTCAAGTCCCAACTAAAAGTATATACACAAAGCTTTCTCTAACTTCTCTTAAATCCAGTTCTCTCCCTCTTTTATTTCCCATTTATCCTGCATCTAGCTTGTTCTCTCTGTATATTTGCTTTTATCTCCCCAATTAGATTATAAGCTCCTTGAGGGCAGGAACTGTCTTTTTGCCTCTTTTTATATCCTCAGTTCTTATCACAGTTTCTGGCATATAGTAGCAGCTTTAAAATGTGGATTGATAGATTTTGTTTTTGTATCCTGAAATCCAGAATAATTTATTCCAAGTAGGATGCCTACCAGATGATTTTTTTTTCCTTTCATAGAAACTCAGGAATACCACATAGACAGTATGGTAGATCAAGACTTGTAGTTAGGAAGGCCTAAATATGAATCCTTCCCCAGAGATTTATTACTTGTTTGACACTGAACAAGTCATTTAAGCTTCTCTTTGACCAATTTAGTTAAATATGTTGCAAACCTTAAAATACTATATAAATGTAATCATCATTCTTTACCTCAAATTTCTCTTCTATAAAATGGGGCTGTTAATATCATCTAACCTCCCTGGGGTAGTGTGAAGATCAAATATCGAAATGTGGTATATAGTGCTAGCTATTAATTTTTATCATCTACTAAGACTTAGAAGACTAAACCATCAATTTTCTTTATACTTTGGCAACAATGTTCTGCCCACTATGGGTACTCCATTATATGACTAATTCTGGATACCACACATAAATTTTGGATTTGTATTTAAAGGGCACTGATTCTGAGGCAATGAACAACATGGCATAATAGATGGAAACCATACTCAAATTTCAACTCTGAAAATTGCTAGCTGAATGACCCATGATCAAATCATTTGCCATTCCTGAGTCTTGAATAACTCCTCTATGAAATGCAGATAAAAAAAGTTTCATAATCTACTTCATAGTTTATTGTGATTTATAACCCTTCAAGTTATCTATAAATATGAATAATTACTATTATAACAATATTTGTCTGGCAATGTGTGATATCCCAAATGCTGTGAATCATCTAAAAGTTTGCCAAATTAGGTCTTACCATTTGATATAGCATTATTCATGACTCATTTCAGCTAAATTATCAGAAATTGTTTCCTTCTACAAATTTTCGAATTATTTAAATCAACATTTATGAAGTGTTTAAATATTCCAAGCATTCTGTGCTAGACAATGAGGACAAAAATACAAAAATTAAGGTGTCCCTATCTTCAAGGACTATAGGGCAGATTTTTATATACATATATATATATATATATATATATATATATATATATATATATATATAAATAGAGAGAGAGATCAGTAAACACAAAGTCCATGCAGATTTTATTTATATATAAAATATTACATGTATATATATACACAGATCAGTAAAAACAAAATAAATGCCAAGTAAATTAACACTAATTTCTAGAGGAAACTTAATTTATTTAATAAGTATTATTAAGCTTATTTAATAATTAATTAAAATTTATCACTATGAATTAATATAAAATAATTAAGTTCAAGGAGTATTATGAAAGTCTTTAAATAGGAAGTAGAACCTCCAAAATATGTTTTAAAGGGAACAAGGTAGTCCACTAGGCAAAGCTAATGAGAGGCATTTTTTTAATGTTTCACTGATTTTTTTCCCCCATTTGTCACTATCCATTCATCTGCCATCACCCCTTTCAAGTAGGAACCCTCTCTTATGACAAATATGTATAATCGAGTTAAATAAATCAACATCTGAGCCTTATCTGAAAAATGCATTTTTCATTCTATACCTCATTTGGTACAATGCCTTCTCTGCCAAGAGGTGGGAGGTATGTTTCATCATGAGTGTTGTGAGGTCATGATTATTGGCTACCTTGGTCCGAATTCTGACCGCTTTCAAATTGCTTCTCTCTTCTTCATCTAAGAAAATCATGTTAATGCCTGATATTTTCAATGCAATCTTTCCCCCAGGCCATGAAACTAGCTTCCTCCTTCCAATTCCCATGCATTTACATTTTGCCATTAAAATCACATAATAAAAAGAAGCCAAAGTAACAGGTAGTACCTGGGGGGCCAGAGTGGGGTACTATTGGAAGCTATCTCTTGGTCCTTGGCTACTACTCGATTTACACCACCTTGGGCTTAGCCTCCATAAAGTAAAAGGAAAGGGAACGAATAAAGATCAGAGAGACTAAAGAATAGCTCTCCTCACCTAGCTGCCCTTTATACAGTACCCAGGTCAGGTGTATTCAACTTCCTTTTTGGAATCTTTGCAAAGAAAATAAGAAGTTAAGTCTGGAGGATTTTGAGTAAAGCTAATTTGGGTCTGGTCCTAAAACATTGGTTTGCCACTACAGACAATTGTTATCACCTCCCACCTTTTTCATTATTTTTCATTCCATTAAAACTTAAAAAAAGAAATCCATTTAATTTTTCCTAAATTCAAGGGTAGGCTCCTAGATCAAAAGTCCCTTAATAAAGCCCTACACATATCTGCCACCAGAAATAGGAACCATTTATTGTTGTTGTTACAACTCCTTTTGATTGTCATCTAACACAGCAAAACGAGAACAACTGGTTTCAAAGACCTTGTCAAGGGTAAAAAGAGATTTTGAGTTCTCAAACAGCTGTGCAAAAACAGTTAAGGTCTTGGAATGAATATAAGTTAAATTCTCTGACTAGAGGTCAGGGACCAGGCTTACATCAACAGGTGAAAGGAAGCCCACCTCTGATTTCTTATAAGGGAGAATAGAAATGAGCAAAATCCCAGGAGCTAAAGGTGATGATGGAGGGGAGGGCAGCAAAGAAAGAAAAATAATTGACACTTCAGCAAAGGAGCTGAAGAATTTTTTTTCCTGCTCTCCATTGCACTCAAGGTTGGAAACTGAACCTAGGAATTCATGGAAATTCCAGGATGAGGGGAATTCTCTGCACCTATTCTGTTCATGATCCTTTCCCACTACTTAGAATCTTAGTTGCTCAGAACACTGATAGTGACTTACCCAGTTACACAGTATATGTCAGAGGAAGGACTGGCTCCTGAATTCCTGATATTTCAAGAATAGTACTTTGTTCCTTTGGCTATGCTACTTCAGGATGAAGAGAAGGTCACAATAACAACAGTCTATATTTGAAGAATAAAATTGGCAAGATACTTTCCTTACATTATCCCTGTGAGGGCAATAGTTTAAATATTATCTCCCCCACTTTCCAGATGAAGAAACTGAGGATAGCAAAACCAAGATTTTAATGCAGGACTTCTGACTTAAAGACAATATGCTGTTTGCTATGGCACATTCCCTCTCTCCCTAAATCAGTCAGACAACAAAAATATACTAGATTCAGAGCATTGTCCTGATTGAGCATTGTGGAATTACAAAGATAAATAACACACAGTATTTGCCCTCAGGATACAAACTATATCCTAGAGAGAGCAGATATGTACATAAAAAAGGTAGTTTGGTATTATAGAAAGATCACTGACTCTAAAAATCAATGACCAAACTTCAAATATTTGCTCAAGCACTTAATAGTCTGTAAACAGAAGTATCCTAGTAAATGTTTAACAATCAGCTTTCTGGGGGAAAACTATATATTCAGATATACTTTTAAATATAATTTAATTATTAGCTTTTTTCCAGCACTGTTTCATATTGGCAAACTATAGGCAGCAGCCTGCAGCTGTATTTGACTATCAGTGGAGAATGTTGTTGCTGGAGTTTCTCTTTACAATTTTAAATATTAACATGTATTTAGGAAGAAAATAAAGTATTATAAAAATAAATGTTACGTCCTTCAAAAAATTTTAAATAAGGTTTTATTATATTTAAACATGTCAAAATCATTCTTAGCTTTGCCCTGACAATCAACAAAATAATAATTCAGGTCCTTGTTGTAGTTTGCCAATTTCTGAGGTATAAATACTCACACTGAAATTTGACCAATCAACACAATCTAGCATATGCATGCTACCATGTATCACCTTATTTATCTAAACTTTCTGAATCTCAAGTCCACCATCTATAAATGAAGAATTTGGACTAGATCCTTTTTAAGGTCCTATCATCTCCAACACCCTGAAATTACTGCTAAATTTGGGCTCATCAGAGTCCTGGGTTTGAATCCTCACTTAGCACCTTTGGTAAGATCTTTATCCTCTTTGAATCTTTATCAAATTGATGCCTACAGCACTCACCTTACAGAGTTTTTATAAGGATTAAATGAGATAACAAAAAGTAAAATGTAAGAAAAAAAGAAAAAAAAGTAAAATGCTTTGAAAACTTTAAAATATTACTGATAAGTGGTTCATCTCAGGATGGAGCTTATGAAATGGCTAAAATTCAAGAATGTAATCAGAAGACACTTCATGGATGATATCCACATGAACTCAGCCAACAATATGTTGACCCTCCCCTCCAAAAAAGCCATCAACCACAAAAGCTGAGTCATAAAGAATTCTTTGTGGAAATGAAGAATTTGATTTTGGCAATTTGGGAACAAGTCACTGCCAGAAGAAACTAGATAAGGATTATCCTTAAGGATCTCAGACTTAGAGATTAATGTAGATTATTCAATGAAATGATAGGAGCTTTATAATGTACATCAGTATAAACTAGGGGAAAAAAGGTTTTTCTCCTACTGAATACCTAATAAGACATGACCATGATCTAGTGGTTAGAATTACACATCCAAAACTCTCTATCTCCCATACACTGACAAAGAACAAATCTCTAAACTACACATAAAGACCTCAAAAGATCCTGGAGAAGTTTCACAATTAACTGGATTGGAACCAGACCATTATCACAGCCTGAACTGTTATTCACACTGACACAGCCATAACACTGGTCTATCAAAATTTAAGACAATGATTCTTTGTGGCCAATCCCCATTTGTATGAAATCTTCCAAATATGTGGGGCGGGGGATTTACCACATTCCAAGAAAATATATCCCCTTGATGTATAATTCTAATTGCTAGGGATTTTTTTTCTTTACACCAAGCTAAAATCTGACTCTTGGTTTAATCCACGGGGACCAAACAGAGTAAATATAATTCCTCATCCTCATGAAAGCCTTTCAAATATTTTGGCTCTAAAATCCTAGATTTAAAACTGGAAGTGACCCAAGATAGCTATCATGTACCCTTCCTCTAGGATTTCTCTTCTTCAACTTCTGCACTCTCAGTTTCTTCAACTAAATCTGATATATTTTCTTTTAATGTATAGATTTAAAATGTCTTTTTTAAAAAGCTTTTTATTTTTAAAACATATGCATAGATACTTTTCAACATTCACCCATGCAAAACCTTATGTTTCTTTTTTTTTTTTACTCCCTCCCTTCCCCTATCCTCTCCCCTAGATGTCAAATAGTCCAATATTATGTTAAACATGTGCATATTTCCATGCCACACAAGAAAAATCAGATCCAAAATGGAAAAAAATGAGAAAGAAAAGAAAATTCAAAAGTGAAAATACTATGTTGTGATCCACTTAGTTCTCATGGTCCTCTCTCTCAGTGTCTCCATCACAAGACCATTGGAACTGGTAAGAGCTATGTCCATCAGAATTGGTCATCTCATAATCATGTTGCTGCCGTGTACAATGTGCTCTTGGTTCCACTCATTTCACTTAGCATGTAAGTCTCTCCAAGCCTTTCTGAAATCCTGATAATTTCTTATACAATAATAATATTCCATAAAATTAATATACCATAACTTATTCACCCATTCCCCAACTGATGGGCACTCACTCAGTTTCTAGCTCTTTGCCACTGCTACATTTTTGTACATGTGGGTCCTTTTCCATTTTTTTTTTCCTGAGGCAATTGGGGTTAAGTTTCTTGCCCAAGGTCACATAACTAGGAAGTGTTAAGTGTCTGAGATCAATTTTGAACTCAGGTCCTCCTGACTTCTATTGCTCTATCCACTGCACCACCTAGCCTAGCTGCCTCTCATTTTTCCTTTTTAATGATCTCTTTGGAATACAGACCCAGTAGAAACACTGCTAGATCAAAGGGAATGCACAGTTGATAAACCTTTGAACATAGTTCCATATTGCTCTCCAGAATGACTGGATCAGTTCACAACTCTACCAACAATGCATTAGTGTCCCAGTTTTCCCATATCCCCTCCAACATTCATTGTTATCTTTTCCTGTCATCTTAGTTATTGATATAATTCTTTATGATAACTGTAATGCAAAAATAGATCATCCTGGGGCAAATATTATGAAACTTGGACTTCAAACCAGCTGGACATTTTGTTTATTTTACAAAAACTCAATTGAAAAATTTATATCAGTTTGTTTTCTAATCCATGGCAGTTCCCTAGCATAATTTATCTTCAGAGTGATTCAAATACTCAACCAGAAAAAAGAAAAAAAGAAGATATTACATCACTGATGGAAGTTACTATGTGTTCATTATACACTATTCCTCATCTGCAAAATGGAGTATTAATATAACAGCTTGGTAGAGTAAAGAGTAAGGGAGAGAGAGAGGAAAGGAAAAAAGGAAGGAAGGAAGGAAGGAAAGAAGAGGAGGGAAGGAGGAAGGAAGGAAGGAAGAGGAGGGAAGGAGAAAGGAAGGAAGAGGAGGGAAGGAGAAAGGAGGAAGGAAGGAAGGAAGGAAGGAAGGAAGGAAGGAAGGAAGGAAGGAAGGAAGGAAGGAAGGAAGGAAGGAAGGAAGGAAGGAAGGAAGGAAGGAAGGAAGGAAGGAAGGAAGGAAGGAAGGAAGGAAGGAAAGAGAAGGAAGGAAGGAAGGAAGGAAAGAGAAGGAATATGATCCAGAAATTTTAGTCTCAAAGTAGGAGCACATTATTTACGACTAAATTTATGAGCTTTGTTGCTGCTATAATTCCAAACTAACTGTTGATGAAGCATGTCTCCTATCTCTTGGCAAAAAGATACTAGACCATTTCAATGGAATGAAATATATGTTTTCACATATGGCCAATAGATTGAGCTTTAGTACAGGACAGAGTTCTGTTAGGGTCAGAAGAATTATTGAAAAATGATAGTGATATTTTTTAAAATCGCATTACTATAACATATTTTTAAAGTATTTTTATCGGTTAAATGGATGAAGTGCTGGGCTTTGAGCCAAGGTTCAAAGTCTCATTCTGATGTCCTAGTTATGTGATCCCGGGTCTCTTCATTTTTTCATGTTTCCAGAGACCCTCTGGGATTTATCTACCAATTTGTAGATGGGTTGAAAGCTGTTTGAGGAAACTCCTTCTACCAACACTCAATTTCTCACACTGGAAAAAAAAAAATTCCCAGTTATTTCCCATATTCTACTATCACCAAGATAATATGGGTGGGACATTTGTTGGCTGCTTGTCAACAACCATCAATCAATGGTCTGGTCCCAACCTCCCAACCTCCCCACCCCCCACCGCCTTTCAACATATGTCCATACCTCAGATTGACTGTTCCCATGTGACTATATCTTTGGCTGATTCTTTTCTCCTAAAACACTTCAACATCTAGTTTTCCTAATGTTTATACACATAATTCTATTGATCAAGGGTGTCCTTGATGTTCACATGATTTTTTTTTTCCTATTCCTGAGCTCAGAAATGGCCTTTCTTAGTGATTTTAGTTATACATAAGCATTATCCAATGAGCTTTACAGATTCATAAGATTTAGAACTAAATGAGAATTTAGAGACAAGGCTATACTAATAAATGTTTAGCCGGTCTCTTTTTAAAAAAATATGCCTATGACATATTTTAATGGCTAACTACATGATTAACATTTTCTTTTCCAGTTTCTTAAGTTTAGATAACCAATAAATAAATAAATCAACCATTTATTTGTAACATTTGTTGATCTCTAAACATTTGACTCCTGAAAGCTGTTTAGAGATGGCTCTAAAAAACCTGTGTAAGTTACAGATCATATAAGTCCAATTCCCTTATTTTTCAAAGTAGAAAAGGATAGTCTAGAGATAGTGAATGATTTCATCATCAAATCTTTCTGGGTACAAGAACTGTCTAAGCTCATATATATTTGTCTTTAGAGTGCACGGTCCCTTTGGTTCACTATGCTCAGTGTTGTATTCAGAAGTCTAGAAGGGCTAAAGTACAAATTTTTCATGTGATCAGAAACCAATATCATTTGATATCCCTGGAACTGTGTCTAAAACACAGAGTGAATCCCAACAAGAATAACTTCTAGGGAGAAATAATATGTGCTCGTATTTCTATGCCAAAATGGTTTGTGTGTGTGTTTTCAAATTATCTTAGAATCAGGAAAGTCCAGTCTTCAGAAATAATAACCACAACTGTCATAAGACAAAGGGGAATGTTCCCTTGTTATATCTGGCTCAATGTGAAGCCCAGCAACAGCAGCAAACGAGAACTGATGTTGGTTAGCACACTCCAAATCAGGCATTCCAAAAGACCTTTCTGGAGATTTTTTCTGACCCTTTAGAAAACCTCTGGTATCCATTGAACACTGGTTTTAAAACCACCACTCTGACTACTATTCATGATGTTTCCTTCCTCTTATTAAATTTGTGGCAAGCTTTCTCCTCAAATAGGATGGTTGTCCTGGGCACTGGAAAGCCTTCTTACTGTTGTTAACAAAAAAATATTTTGTTGGTGAAATCAGTAAAGAACATAATCATCTAGAATGTCAAGTGAAAGCAAAATGTCCCTGTTTTTACCAAAGCCATGCTCGGTTGTCAGAAGAGATGACTACGTGTTTTGTGGTTAGTTTTTTATGTGAATTTACCAACTCTTCATCACACGATTATTCTAAATCCTGACTGATGGGGCATAGTGCTACAACAAAGAATCTTAACTAATTCCATCATTTCAGAAGCCTGATATTCCTTTGAAATATCATTCATAAAAAAACATAACAGAGATTTCCCAGAAGGACTATGTCTCGGGGAAACTTTGTGTTGTTCTCTACTCACCTGCCTTAGTGATTTTTCTAAAGTATATTATGTGATCATGTCATGCCCACTTCTCAATGAAATCCTTCTTATTTCTGGGGAGGGAAGATGTAAAGTACTCTGACATTTAAAATTCTTTATAACTTGACTCCTTTCTACCTTCTCAGGCTTGTTACATATTATTCCCCTCCACACATTCTAAGTGGGATGTATTTCCATGTTTTTATATTGGCCATCTCCCCTGCTTATAATGCTTTGCTTCCCCTCCTCCACCTCTTATTTCCTTGGCTTCTTTCACCTTCTGAAGAATGGCCCTGTTGGCCATTAATGACTTTTCCTCCCATATCATATTCCATCTACACTTAAGAACATATATGTCTCATATGTGACAATTATGTGGTTAAATTTACATGTCTCTCCCATTAAAACACATTATTCTAGGGGCAGCTAGGTAGCCCAGTGGATAGTGTACCAGCCCTGAATCAGGAGGACCTGAGTTCAAATCTGTTCTCAGACACTCAATACTTCCTACCTGTGTGACCCTGGGCAAGTCACTTAATGCCAATTGCCTCAGCAAAAAAAAAAAAAAAAAGAAAGAAAGAAAATACATTATGCTAGTAGAAAGGGACTTTTTGGGCTTTCTCTGAATCCCCATTACTTTGTATAATGCCAGACACATAATAAATACTTGTTGATTGACCATGCCTTGAAAAAAAAAAAATTTATCTTTGGTTTTACTAGTCTTTATGATATCAGTTGTGACTTAATAAACACACATGCCCATATGCACAGACATGTATACACATACAATCCATACATATATACACAAAGGCATGTGCATGTGCATGTATATGTATGGATAGTCTATGCTACTCACTGTCTCCAGTGAGAACTGTATTAGGCACAAGTTGCCAAGCCACAAGCTTTTGTATATTACCCAAACTAAACACAGAACATTGATCTTCCCACTTAGGTGACCTAATGGATAGAGAGTGATTATAGATTTCTTTTGCAGGCTCCATGAGTGCTCCACAATTCTTCCCTCCGGACTTGCCAAAGCCTAGGTAGAGATAAGTATCAGTACCACACCTGTGCTTCCAAGGGAATCCTTCCTGGTCTAGATAATAAACCCTGGAATCAACATTACAGGTGAGTTTCTGAGCAGGGAGTTAGATCTATGATTTTCTTGGTATAGGGAATTTCCAAATGAGAAACTCCTCTCTTCTGTTGCAGATAGGCATTTTTTCTGAAACTTATAGTCTTATAGAGTTGTTTGGAACACTGGGAATTTGAGTTGCTTAGAGTTAGACAGCCAGTATGTGTCAACAACAGATCTCTATGCCACAGTGACTCTCAGACTAGGGGATGCTGTGTAAATTCATTTTCTGTGGTCCAAACTCTTTAAGATGCTATTTAATCATTAGGCCTGATATAAAAGAAAAAAAAAAGAACGTTCTAATACCCTCCCCCAAGAGCCTTTCACCTTTTGAGGATGCTGGATCTATTGAAATTTATTTTAATATTTGCATGAATGGGTCATTAATAAATTCAGGACTTCATTCATTTGTTCAGTCAGCAGGCATTTATTATGTTTCCTCTGCTCCTGTGCTGGGGACACAGAGACAAAAAAGAAAAAGTCATTATAATTGAGTAGTTTATTACATCTGATAGTATCTTCCAAGAGGAATATCTAGTGAAAGTAAAGAATGGACAAATTCTCAAGAGCAAAAAAGAGCTCCTTTACCCACATTATGCTCACTAAGTCCTTCTGATTCCAACATCATGTTAACCTTTTACTATTTCTCATCTTAAAGAGTTCACCATCAGCTTCAATCTTGGCCAAGTCTTGGGAAAACTGAGAAACCACACTGTCCTGGTCTAATGAAATGGAGACATAGAGCTTACATATTTCTCTTCCATTAGCATTCAAGTATTTTAATGAACACCAGATTTCCCTATTTGTAACTTTTGGAGGATATTTGAGTTTGTCGTGGCCCATTTTCTTTTCGATTTTTTTCCCTCTAAAAACACATTTCCTTGATTAGTCACAACTGTAATTACATCTGTAAGGAGCCGGCTGTGTTTGGTTAATGGAACATGCTTTATAAATGCAGTGACAAAAATTAATTTCGTGTTCTTTTTGTGGGGCTTCTCACTTTTCTTTAGCAAGCTCAAAATGCCTTTAAACTGACCTTTGACTTGAGAAGTTGAACTTCTGAGGCCCTGAAACACATAGAAATCTATCTATCCATACAAATATATTGAAAAGAAAACTCTGGCACAGTCAGAGTAAGAGATATTCAAATTGCTCCCTCTAACCACAAAGAAGAGCAAATCATTCCCAAACTGTAAAGCGGTTTAAAGACAGGGAATTGAGAACTAAATTTAAAACTGACATTTTGACAGTCTGGTGACCTAGTTTCAGGCCTGGAGCTGTAAAATAAAGTGAACGAAAAAGGAAGGGAACTAGGAGGAGGAGGGAAGAGCAGAAAATGGAGGGGATATAAGAGAAAGGAGAAGAAGGGGGAAAGAGAAGAAGGAGGTGAGGATAGGGAAAAGAAGAATGAGAGAAGAGCAAAGAAAGAATCACTGAATACATAAGTAGTCTGTCTGAGCCTTTCTAAATAATTCATAATTTTTCAGTTCCATTACCAACTTTCTGGACATCCCTTGGAGATATCACTTCTACTATTTCAAAAGGAAGCATCTGAATGAAACAAGAGAAAATTCAAGCATTTATCTAGCTATTTCCAAATATTCCGATATTTGGTATCAGTTGCAATTTAAATGGCTGGATGTTTAATGGAATTTCATCCTGTCTTTGTATCTCAAACTTCTAGCACAATAAGCAAATCTTTAATAAATGCTTGTTGGATTACAGTGATTTTTAAATTTTATTTTCTGCTTTCTTATGTTGATTTGGTGCTGTGTAAAACAGAATCCTTTGTATCTCTCTATACCTGAATTGATATAATATATAACATTCCATACTATCTTTTAAGGAGACCTAAGAATGAATGAACTAAGATTTTATAATTTCCTTTAAGCTTGAGGTAAAAATCATGGTATCTAAAGGAAGTTAAATTAATGGGCCAGATTGTCACAGAGCCTTTGACTGACATTGTCATGGGTCCTTTCCATCTGGAACAAATAGTAAAAGACTCAGTAGAAGATGGAAGCCTGGTGATTATTACTCTGATATGCTTTACCCCATGCAAATAACATCTTATTTAAAAGCTGAAAGGGAAAGGGCATTGAATTAAGATGAAATGCTTTGAGCCTGCAATGGTTTTCCATTTAAAGGGGCAATTTGGGAAACCTGAAAAGGTAAAATATGGCCCCATGTCAATTCTCATTATTGTGAATTAGAAAATAAAATTCTGCTAAAGCAAACAAACCCATAGCCACCATGAATAATCAAACTCCCTTGAAAGATGATGCTTATGGAGAAAGGACAAAGGAACTTTATTGGCTTATGGATGAATGTGCATTAGAAACATTTCTCAATATAAAAGGATATCTCAGGGTATTAACAGCACTGAAGGTTGGGCATTTTAACTGCTGACTAAGCCTGTAAGATACTAGAGAATAAGAAGACAGAGCAATTTGAGGTAATAAAAAAAAAAAAAAAGAGGGGCAGCTAGATAGTGCAGTGGATAGAGCACCAGCCCTGATGTCAAGAGGACCTGAGTTCAAATTTGATCTCAGACACTTAACACGTGCTGTGTGATCCTAGATAAGTCACTTAACCCCAATTGTCTCAGAAAAAAATTTTAAAATGACTTAACTTTCCTGGCTCTGGTATACATTCAAAACAACATACATGAAAGAAATTGTCTAATAAGTTACTAAACTTTTTTTTTTCATTAGCAAGCATTTCCAAAGAACATATATGCTAATTCCAATGTTTAGATCTCTTGTAAGCCTTTTTTTCTTGTAAACTTTGATAAAAGCCTCTCAAGCAGTGAATATTCAGAAGATACATATGGAACTAGCATGTTGGATGTAATATATACATTTTATAAACAAATAAAAATTGAGCTGTACATAATGAGATTCACAGTTTTATATACAATATTATTTTTTTATTCTTTGTGAATAGAAATATTCATCTTTATTGTACTTCTCAAGTTCAGAATAATAATAACAATACCACAGAAAAGGATATCTCCAGTCCCCAGCACTATATATCCTTTTAATTTAAACATAAATCTCTTATAACTTGTGTTTTGAATATCATAAAACCAGTTTAATTCATACCAAGGAAATGCAATCATAAAATCCCTAGCAACTTACCTGATAAGTTTTAAAATTTTTATTAGCTTATGGATGTATTTTTTTAATAGTGTTAATGTACTATTAGAGATAGTAGAAATTAGATTAGAAAAACTCCACTCCATTGGAATTGAACAGTGAAGTTCATTGGAAAGTATATTCTGGGCCAGCTAAAGGGTACCAGTGGATAGAGTACTAGGCTTAAAGTCATGAGACTAATATTTATGAGTTCAAATCTGGTTTCAGATATTTACTAGCTGGCAAATCACTTAATCCTGTTTGCCTCAGTTCCTCATCTGAAAACTGAGTTGGGGAACGAAATGGCAAACTATCTTTGTCCAAAAGGTGGTGTTTTGTCCAAATTGGTGTTACGAAGAATTAAACAAAATTGATTTCTGACCCAGAAATCTTAGGTTTGTTTCCCTAAATGTTCAGGGAAAAAGGAAAAGAATATCTATGTTCCAAAATATTCTCTTTGTGGTGACAAGGAACTAGAATTCAGGGAATGCCCATCAATTGGGAAATGGTTAAACAAGTTGTGGTATATGATGGTGACGGAATACTACTATGCTGTAAGAAATGATGAGCAGGTTGGATTTAGAAAGATATGGAAGAGACATATGAAATGACAAAGAATGAGGTGAGCAGAACCAAGGGAACATTGGATAAAATAACAGCAATATTATTTGAAGAGTATCTGTGAATGATTAAACTAATCTGACCCCAAAGGCCCCATCCACCTCCAGAGAAAGAACTGATAAATAGAAAGATGTGTGTGGGTGTGAAATGGAGGTATTCTCTAGTATAAAGTGGGGAGGGAGGAAGACAATTTGGAATTTAAAATGTAACAAAAACTAAATTTATTTAATTTGAAAACAAAATAATATTCTATATGAAGTCAAAATGCCTATGTTTGAATTTCAGTTCTGCTATTTAGGTCTTGTATGACTGGGAAATTCACTTAACCTGTTTTGATCTCAGTTTTCTTTCTCATCTGCAAAATGAGATGACTGGATTCATTGATTGCCAAAATATTTTCTGTCTTAAAATAGATGATTGAGTTTCTGATTTTTTTAAAGTATACTGACCAGCCCCTACTACCTCTATCTCCCTTGTCACTGTCTGATTTTCTTACTTTGACCCTTCATCAGTAATCTTCAATGTCTTTCTAATCCTTGTTGTTTGAGCATAATTGTTTCTGTGAGCACTCATTGAAAAGCTCTATGCCCATTTGGTCTCAGCCCAGCCAGTTGTTCACTGTGTGGGAATTAAGTGCTTTTAGGACCACACTCCATTTTGCCAAGGAATGGAATTTCCCCCCCAGGATAGAGGCAGTGCTTCCTAAGGAGCAGAACTGAGCCAAGCCTGAAAGATAATGAACCCCTAAATTATACTATGTGAATAAGTTTGTTTACAATGGGAAAATTTCCAGCTAATACAGGTCATCACCAGTTATTTTGAGAATCCAAATTCCAAAATGAGGTGATAGAAAAAGTTTTTATTAGGAAGTAAATCCCACTGTTGGCTACTGGAAAACCTGGCCCTAAAAGTGTGAATTCACTATATAAAATAATATAGAAGAACATAGGAAGAAAGCAGGACATGAGGATTTCAGCACAGACCTATCCTGAATAGATCTGGGCTGTCTCTCTTTGCTGCTGTTAGAGGTGATAAGCATTTATTAAGTGCCTGTAAAAATTTACCAAGCACTTGCTAATTTCTGAAGTTACCCCCCCAAAAAAATCCTTTCTTTCAGGGAGTACAGACACTAATGATCTATACAACAGGCGAAATAATTATGTTACCCCTCCCTTCCAGGATTGTTTGAGGATCCAAATGAAATAATAATTGTAAAGTGCTTAGCACCACAAAGCAAGCACTATGATGATGATGATGATGATGACCATGATGATGATGATGATAAAACAAGACATATGAGAAAAAATGGAAATAATAAACAAAGGAAAGACACCAACATTATAGGAAATCTTTTTGTTGAAGTAGGGATTTTAGCTAGGACTTGAAGAAAATCAGAAAGACCAGATAAAAATTAGGAGGCAGAGAATTCTAGGCATGGGGAACAGCTAGTGAAAATGCTAAGTCAAAAGATAAGAAATGTCTTCCAAGAGGAACAACGAGAACAATATCACTACAACATGGAACAGAGTAAAGTACAGGAAGATTGAAAAGATAGGAAGGAGCCAAGTTATGAAGAGGTTTTAGGCCAAGAAGAGGATTTTATATTTAATCCTGGAAATAATAGGGAACCACTAGAGTTTATTGAATGGGAAGGGGGGTGTAGAGTGACAGGGACAGATTTATACTTTAGGAAGATGAATTGAGCAGCTGAGAGGAGGATGAATTAGCATGGGGAGATACTTGAGTCAGAGAGATCAGCTGGAGTTTATAACAGGTCATTCATTCATTCATTCTAAAGGAATTATGTCTAACTTTTTAATATACGAAAGCAAGGACTCCTAAATTCTAAAGAAATAGACCTGTGAGAAGGAAAAAAGGAAAGCTGCCAAAATGTAGATTTTGGTTCAATACATTGAAAAAAAAAAAAAAGAAACAAAACAATTCCATGAATTCAGTATTGTCCAAAAGAGAATGCCCCCAACAGTGGTAATTTCCCCATCACTAGAAGCCTTCATGCAAAAACTCAAGGACCACTTGCTGTTAGTGTTATTCATGTAACAGGTGGGAGTAGATAATCTCTGTTATTCTTTGGTCATTTTTTTCAGTCATATTTTACTCTTAGTAACTCCATTTCTTGGCAAATATATTCAAGCAGTATAGCATTTCCTTCTCCAGCTCATTTTACAGATGGGGTAACAGAGGCAAAATTAAGTGACTTGGCCAGGGTCACACAGCTAGTAATGGTCTGAGGCCAGATTTGAACTCAGGAACATATCTTCTTGACTCAATACTGTTCTACTTAGTTTCCCCAGATAATGTCTGAGATCTCTTTCAATTCTGAAATTCCATGATTTTGTGATTCTGTGATAGGAGACTGAGAAAAGGATCAGAAAAAATATAAGGCTAACACTTGAAACAATCTTGACACTTCCTAGGAATACAAATTTGGTGCTAAGATTGAAAACAAGTCAAGATGAAAAATAAATCTTGAGCAACTAGAGTTAAATTGAGAAATAATTAGGCAGAGTCAGGAGCAAGTAAAGAGCTAAGATCTAATTAATGTATGAGAGGTTTTTCTCCCCTCTTTATTGTATCTTATATATTTTATTCAATGTCAAAGTTGAGAATTATACTAAATTAGATAAGTGAAAAAGTCAAAACCAATATCAATTCATGTTTCCAGATTTTCTAATTCTCATAAGCTTTCCTTTAATTGCTTTTATCTTGGTCACTATGCAATAAAAAAATTAATAATAATAATAACAAATCTAGTACTCATATTTATAATATAAAACCAAAAATTTGAACTTTTTTCAATTAATTTTAACAAAAAAACCCATCAGATGTGCACCCAGCATATGATTGTTTTGTCAATGACAAGCCAATAAACTCAGAAAAGTATCATTTTCTATGATTTCTACTTTATTTATCTTTTTGCAAATACTTTTAAAGATATAAAGAATGACCCATTTCACCTGGTGTCCTCTGCATGAGATGATGAAATACAATCCAGATGAAGAAATATAGTTTATATGCTCTGGTAAGATTACACCACTTTCTGGAAAGCAAACATTTGTGACTCACAAGGAAATAACACAAACCTGTACAAATAGCAATATTAATTATCCAGCCAGACAGTAAACACAAGAAACTGATCTTTCTAACTTGTTGATGACCATACTCTGCCAATTTAGTAAATATTGATCAAGGTAAAGTGATTTAGTAGCACAGAAGTCTACCTAAGGATTTGGAATTTGAAGAGGAACAATTTAGATCATTAAAAAAAAAAAAAAAAAAAAATGAATGATGGGAAGTAAAAAAGTTTGTTCCCTAAGAGATGTTCACTATATCCAGAAAGTTATTTAACCAGTTTATATGTAAATAAAATTTTCCAACTAACATAAAGCTCAGTAGGAAACCCCACACTACTGATGAAAGAATCTTTCCAGGATAGTAGTACATTAAACCAAATCTAGTAAAAGGAAACTGGCTTTAAAAAAATAAATTTCAGAAGTAGAAGATAGAGAGGTATATGACTAGATAGCAATTTGCCTGAAAAATATCTGGGGTTTTAGTTTAATAGGAGTCAACAATGTGATTCCAGAAAGGCCTGAAGTTAGGAAGACCTAGTTTCAGACATTACTGTGTGAAACTGGACAAGTCATTTAACTGTTGTTTACTTTGGTTTTCTTATCTGTAAAATGGGAATAATAATAATAATAATAATAATAATAATAATAATAATAATAATAATAATAATAATGACTACATCCTAGGGTTGTTGTGAAAATCAAATGAGAGAGTAATTGTTAAGTGCTTAGCATAGCACCTACCCACATAATAAACATTATATTAATGTTAGCTATTACCATCTCTTCTTATTACAAGTAAAAGAAAAAATGCAGTAGAATGCTAGTCCTGAAGTCAGGAAGACCTGAATTCAAATTCAGACCCTAATTGCCTAGCTTAAAAAAAATAAAAATGAATGAATAATGGCTGCATTAGAGAATCATTGCACCCAGGACTGAGGAGGTGGGTGATACAACTGCTATATTCTCCTCTGGTTAAATCAAATTAGCATTATTGTCCTTTAGGTCTACGCATATTTCATTAGTGGCATTGATAAGCTAGAGAGTCTACAAAGAAGTGTATCTAGTAGAATAAAAGGCTTGAGTTTATGCCACAAGAGTTTCAGTTAAAAGAATTATGGTTTAAATGACTTATTCAAAGTTACTTAAAGAGATTTGAATGCAGATCTTCTCAATCCCTTTAGGCTCAGTCAAATGGGGGAATTTAGAGTTCATTTTCCTTCAGAATATAACTTAATTCAATGGATCATGTCTCTTAAAAAAATTTTTTTTTTACTTATTTTTCTTCTATTCTTATTAGTGACAGCACAGGCTTATCTACTAAAGCACTAGGGCTTGTACCTCACTTTTTTTTTTTTTTTTTTTTTTACTTTTTTTCCCCTTTATTCACAGTAATTCACCTCTAGCTTTCTGCCTTAATATTTGGTTCTTCTCTTTTCATTGATGTTCTCATTTGAAGAAAACTCTAGACTAAAAGCCTTTTTCTCTTTATATTGGAAGACAAAAGGATCTAGCATGTTACCAATGCAGAATAAAACCCTTGGGGAGAGAAATAACCCCTCCCCCCCACTAGGTATCTAATCTCCTTTTATTATAGAAATCACTTTCTCTCTGGCCATCTCTGCCCTGACATGTCTCTCCACATCCATTGTTTTTCCTTTTGTTTGTATGTTTGCATAGATTCAATGTTTGCTGCTTTATTATAGGGGTAGAAAGGTGTTAGACTAAATGAGTGTTATGAAGAAAATGGCAAGATTTCCTACAGCTGGATCCTGAAACACAAACTTATTAGGCTGGTTGTACCAACTGTATCCAACACAGTGGATGATGTTGGTGAGCAGAAGCTCAAACTGTTAAACTTCTCTGATCTTATTACATGATGCTTTTGCTTTGAGTTTCTGTATTATTATCATTAGGATTAAGTTTTAATTATAAATCTGTTATATATTTCCTTTTAGGAGAATTGGTGAATTTTGAAAAAAATAAATTATTCTGTCATCTTTCTGATCACAGACTGTAACTACTTTTAGCCAAACAAGAACAGCCTAGTGACTATCAATGCCATTTAAATGATGACTGTTGTAATATAGACAAATATTAATAAATAATTTTTTCACTATCTCTCTGTGTGTATGTCTTATACATTCCCTAAAGGCAATATATTTCTCTTTGTCCTTCACAGACTTTATTCTGGTGTTTTACACACATAACACTTCATTATTTCAGAAATCTGTGATTTCTTCAGGGTGATTATGTCTCCTCCCCAGATGTAGCTTATGGCTCTCAGAGGAAATCTAAATATGACCTTCTTCACAACACTGTCCCATTACCCCCAGCCATCCTCTCAAGACCAATTCAGGTGAAAGGTTTTAGCTAGGTTTGTTCTTTGGCAATGGATATATAGCTTGTCATCTTTCCAATCAATACTTGAAGTTTTTCTAGCTTATTAGGATCTGGTAGAGCTGGTATAATAACCAAAAAGGCTTACATCAAAACTATAATGAGAAGTCAGAGAAGATCTCTTGTGGGAACTACATATAATAGTTTTTCAAAAATGATTCAAGGAATATTTTTTTTTCTATAAGACTGTAATTTTATGAGTATAGAGAGCTCTCTGAAAAAAGAATTCTTTGTGCTAATGAAGATTGGTTTGTCCTCAGTAATTTGTGGTTTTTAGAGTTGTCTGAAGGCCTTAAGAGATTAAATGACTTGCCCAAACAACTAATATACAACCAAGGTAGTACCTTAAGCTGGATTTTTCTGGCTCTAAGGCCAAATATCTATTCACTACATGATGCTTTCTCTCACTGATTACTGAATATATGTACAAATGTTTCCTTAGCCATATTTTTATTATTGTTAAAAATAATAATGAAAATTGTATTTATATGGTGCTTTAAGGTTTGCAAAGTGTTTTATATGCATTGATGCTTAGATACTTTTTGTGACTTAATGTGGCTTGTAATGAAACATGTTGAAGGAATAAGGGAGCAAATTAAATTGTATTTATTAATCACATATTTTGATTAAGGAAGTTTTAGGTACTTTAGCAAAGAAAGAATGAAAAGATACAGAAATAGAAATTGCAGAATCTTAAAATTCTAAGAATTTAAAGGGAACTCAAAGGGTAGTCCTAAATGCACCTAAAAATGAATCCTATCCAAAATAAAATGAACAGATTTTTCTTTGAGGAAGAAGTTACTAGATAATAAAGTAATCCATTTTAAATATTTTAAATTTTCAAGAAAGTATTACTTATCTCAAGCCTAAATTATCATCTTTACAACTTTCACTCATTCCTCCTAGTCCTGCCTTCCCAAGTCAACGAAGACCAGTCTACTCTAATGAATATTATATACCCTATATGATATATATATATCTCCTAATTGAATATAATACCCTAATTATAGAAATCTATAATATTTCACTTAAAGTATCTCATATAAAGAATTACAGGCCTAGGAACCCTGAGAAGTTAGATGACATTTCCAAGGTCATACAACCAGTGTATTAGAGATAGGACATGAATTAAGATCATCCTGACCTGAATCCAACTTTCTATTTTCTATACCATGTTATTTCTGATATGTATATGTGTCAGTTATGCTAAAAATAGTATTAGAAAAGCATTTTATATATGTATATCAACAAAATATACTCTAAAAGATCTCCCAATTTAGGACAAGAGCAAGGAAGTCACCTTTTCTGCTATTATTTAATATAGTTCTAGAAATTATAGTAATAGCCATAATTTAAGAGAAAGAAATTAAATGTAAAAACATCAGAAAAAAAAAAAAAAAGGTAGAGAAAAGTATTCTTATTTGCAGATGATGGGATAGCTTACCTAAAAAATTCCCAAGGAGTTGGGGAAAAACTATTGAGACAATTAATAGTTACAGTGATCATATGCACACATATAACTACAGTAATGATCATATTTTTATAATAATAACAAAATCCAAGAAAAATTACATAAAAGCAAATTCCAATAAATATAAAATTTAAATGCTTATATTTGCAAATCAATCTACCAAGACATAGTGAAGACATCTAAATGATGCAATTAAAAACTCTTTATAGAAATATAGGAAGCCTTAAACAACTGGAGGTCTAATCTCATGATTTCATCATGTAACTATAATAAAAAATGATTATATTACCTAAATTTAAAAAAAAATTTAGTCCTGTACCAGCTTATAATCTTAGTTATAGAGTTGGAAAGAGTAATAGCAAAATTCTTTTTGAAAAAGAAAATACTTAAAATCTTAAGGGAAATGTAAAAAGAAAAAGTGTGTGTCTATAAAAAATTAATTTAAGGTAATCATCATTAAGTTATTTTCTATTGGTTAAAGAAAAGCAAACCAATGGAACTGACATAATAAAGAATGATCAGAAACAAATAAACAAAAAGTTGTATGGTTCAATTTTTTATTTAAATACCCGATAGAATACTGAAAGGGATTCCCTATTCAATGATTATTGAGAACACTAGAAAATATTTTTTTAGATCAACAGCATGCACAATGTATAAGTTGCAAATTAACACATAATCTAAATATAAAAGATTGTATCATAAATGAAAGCAGAGAAAACATAAGGTTGTACTTACAATAATGATTTGTGAGTATATTCTTAGCTAAAAAGGAGATAGAAAAGATAATAACCATGGTGATGATGATGATCATCATCATCATCATTCTAATTACATGAAATTGAGAAACTTTTTTATTAATAATATCAGTGCAACTTGAATAAGAAAAATACCTGTTGATTATTCAAAAATCTTTGTATAAAATATCTATGATAAAAATTTAATGTATAATTTTATGTGTATGTATTATATATGTATATATTATACAAAATATAAGGCTCTTACAATATATACTACATAGCTATTAAATACTTCTCTGTTCATATCTATATCTACCTATCTACACTATATAGCTAATATTTTTGGAACACTGATTAAATGGGGAAATGAAAAAATATGTAAAATATCATTAATTACCTAAAATGTTTTAAATATGGCACTAAACACCAAGGATTAAAAGGATAAAAATAGAAAAGTAATACAATCTCTGCTCTCAATAAATTGACATCCTAATTAGGGGAGCCAGCACATATGAAATGCTTTAGCAATTGGGCATTCAAAAAAGCTCAATGGTCCTTAGGGTCAAACAGTAAGACAGGTAGGTGGCAAGTTCCAAAAGTTCTTAAGGAGAATTATTAAACAATATGATAACTCCTTAGAGAATATGGCAGCAGGACAGAATATAAATCCTATTGAGATAGGGGGCAGCAAGTTACATGGTAATACAGTTTAGGGGTCTATGATCTTATCAGAAGGACTATAGTTTGTGACTCTCTGCTCATCCATGCTTGAGTCATAGAGAAAAGAGATATTGATAGGTGTATATCATAACCATTGGAAAGAAGAATCTGGGCCCAAGGGTCAGAATGGAATAAAGACATTATCTCTCAAGAGACTTCAGATGGGGTATCAACAACTCTCCAGAAGACAAAAAGTGGAAGGAATTGGCAGGAAACTTGTTCTAGGCTTTTTGGCATAGAATGAGAATTGATAGTCAAAAAGACTGGGGTGGGGAGGGAAAGGGTATCTCATAGTACCTGTTACTGAGAAGTAGAAATATTTAGAAAAATATCCCAGACAAAAAGCAATTCTCCCCATGGTCAAATGCTTCTCCAAAGAATTTTAAGCTAAGAATAGTGGCATGAAAGATTGTTCCAAACCATTAATAATAAGAGAACTACAAGTCAAAACAACTCTGTGGTTTCATTTCACACCCATTGGATTAGCAAAAATTATAAAAGACAGAAGTAATCAATGTTAGAGTAGCTACAGGAAGACATTTATACCAATTCACTGTTGATGGTGCCATGAGTTGTCTAACTCTTCTGGAATATAATTTGAAATTATATCCCCCCCAAAGTTATTATAATGTACATACCTTTTAACCAAGAGAGCTCAAGGACAGAAAAATGGGTGCCCTAAATACCAAAACATTCATGGTATCAGTTTTGTGGTACTAAAAACCTGGAAAAAAGTGGTCATTTTGAAAAAAATTGTTTAAAATTATATACATGTGTATGTATGTATGTGTGTATATATAAATATATATATATATATACATAAATAAGGCCCATATGTGTATATAATATACATGCATACATATATATTTATATATAGTATTTAATTTTACCATAAAGAATAATGAAAATAAAGGAGTCAGAGAAACTTAGGAAGACTCATAGAGAAGAAATAAACATAAACAAGATAAGTCAAAACATAAGGACAACAATGTAAATAAAAAATATATAGTGAAAATTAATATTTTGTAATTGTAATGATCAAATTTCTCTGACTCCACATGGGATGTCAAATACATTTGATGCATGAATTAGTTTTGTGTAACCATTCCCCCCCTTCTTTATTATAATGAAAAACTCAAAAGTATGGAGTGGTAGAAAATATTCCCAAAGAATTATGCCTTAAAAGCAAAAGTATCAATATTTTTACATGAAAAAGTTCAATACTTTAAAAATTGATTAGAAAAAATAAAATAAGAAAATAATCTGTGTCCTGAGGAGTCCCATCTTCACAATAGTGTTTTGGATATATCCTCCTGGACATGGCAGTGGTAAGGATTACCTCATTCTTTACAATTTTGAAGGAGTCACACTCATTCTATACCTCTCTCTGCCCTTTTTTATGTAACTCTGATTTATTGTTAATGAGTTAATATTATCAATTAGGAGTTAATGAGGATTTATACATTTACTCAATCAAAATTAGTTCAGAGTACTAGAAGTTAAATCCTGCCTTTGTGAATTTAGAGATATTTTAGTAAACCTTACTCATATGGCCTTAGTATAATAGAGTTGACTATCCACAATGACAGACACAATTACTTGGATCCTTCAGACAGCTGGCTTTCCCTCAACTTAGAATCATTATGTAAATAAACAATACTCAGTAACAAGAAAGCAATGCATACTAATAAAACATCTACTAAGCAGTCATGAGCTTTCTGCTTTCTTCCATCTCTTGAAGTCCCTCAGATGCTACAAAAGTGACCATGATCTAGGAATTCTAGGAAATGCCCAGCTTTTGTTTTTGTTTGTTTGTGTCCGTTCCCACAACTCCACCAGTTCAATGAGCAAATAAATATTTATTCTTGACTCACATATTTACCAGGGCTAATTTTTAGATATTGATATAGATGAACTCTAAAATCTGGGACAAGGGCATAGACTTAGGATGCATATGAACTTGTTAAAACAGAAGCACTCATGGGATAAGAGGCAGCGAGATGCCACAATGAATAAAGTTTGAGGAGTGGAGTTAAGTCTCAAATTCAAATCCAAACTCAAGTAATTACTGTGTGACCCACTTAAGCAAGGTAAATCATTTAAGTTCTTTCTGTTTCAGGTTCCTCATCTAT